>NC_089531.1:25756573-26058359 GCF_963924715.1 Thunnus thynnus
TGTGATTCTAAATGTTCACCTATCTTGAACTGCAGGGGCTTTGTTTCATATTTGTGGTATAGTTTGATGTTGAACATATAGTCTTTTTTTTCTCCTTACCCTTGTATGTTTTAATGCTATTATCTGTGGTTTAGACAGAAATATCTTGACTACTATTGGATGGATTGCCATGAAATTTGGTGCACACATTAATGTTCCCCTCAGGCTGTAAAAATTTTGGTGATTCCTTACATTTTTGACCCAGTGCCATCATCGGGTCAAAATATTGTCCACCACCTGCAAAAGGAATGAAATTCCCAACAGCCTCAGCTGTACTTTGTATTTAGTGCTGAATAGCAAATAACATATTAAACTAAGATGGTTAATATGGTAAACATTATACCTGTTAAACATCAGCATGTTAGCATTGTTATGGTGAGAATGTTAACATGCCAATATTAGCGTTTAGCTCAAAGCATCTCTGTGCCAAAGTACAGCCTCACAGAGTCACTAGCATGGCTATAGAGTATATTCTTAGTATTTTCAATACATTTCCTTCATGAACATTAACATGTTCTCTTATTTTACTGTGTTGTCACTTATTGCACAGTAGGGTGACTATTGAAATGTACTATGCAACAAACACAGCTTTGGTCGTGTGATGTTGTAAAGACACTGACTTTAATGTGATTAGCATGTTCATTTTCAAAAGAGGAAGACTGCCCTCCTGATGGAGAATTTAATAAAACATGCTTGATGCAACGGCTGCAAATTACAATCCTGATATCCTTTCTGAATGTTTTCTTTGCTATTTGTCTTCCCTGGAAAGGAAACAGTGGAGCCAGTCTGTTTTGGATCTGGAGGAAGAACAGCAGCCTACAATGCAGGCAAGAGACAGACTCATGCTGCGCTGGCAACTGAATGAAAGGAACAGCACGTTGATATGAATCTCATTTGAATTGATTGACTGAAATCGCCCAGATTCTTTGAGCAGAAACACTGGTTGGCGGCAATTTCCATTAAAGTCAATGTTTTCTCTAGAATGCAACTGTTCATTTCTCTTATTTTCCTCCTGTTTGTTAAAGGATAAGGTTGGTGTTAGTTTATCTTTTAATCAACAAATCCAGAGAAAAGGCCAAAATCAACAATTAATTTATCCTTCGAACAAAACTGTCCATGTTGCCAAAGCCTGATTCAGCTTATACTGCTTTGTCACACCATTGATGTCCAAAAAAAAAAAAAACATACAAGAGCCATTCTGTTCCATATTCCTTCATTACAATAAACACAAACAGTGTAGTACAGTATATTTAAACATAGTCTGACATATTTTTATTTAGTAAGAACATACATTTAAAAAATATGCAAACTAATTTTTCTTTTGAGCAGTTGAGTGCTGTTTTACACGCAGATGTGTGATCCTGTGGCTGCCTATGTGGTACTAATGGCCCGACCATGATCCTCTTGAACACTGATCGTCTCAGTGACACCGGCAAACACCGGCTGTGCACCCCGATTCCCTTTTCAGATCCAGACCGACCCAGAGCTCCTCCCCTGTTCAATCTGCTCTCTCTGTGCTCTCAGGCCCCTAAGGACCCTATTTCAATCACACTGGACTAAAAATAGGCTCTGCTGTAATGAGCTGACTGTGTCAGGAGTAGACCAGTAGCAACACACAGCCAAAGCAAACAGCCTGACCGCACACATACATTACCTTCACATGCATACAAACAGTGTGATTACTAAGAACAGTTTGATTAAGGCATTCACAATCCCCGATGACCAGAGACTGAATGAGGTGTTTTATATGCAAGTTAATGTCCTGCATCTTGTAGGCTACAAAGAAATGGAAATTGACTTGGTGTTCGAGTTTATTCTTTGTTATATACTTTTAAGTTCAACTTTCCAAACAAATTCTGATGTTGTTGCTCTTTTTTTACAAAGACACTCTGTGATGCAAATCACCATAAATGAATGAACTGGTTAAAGGAGAGGTTCACAATTTTTTTAAGCCTATCATAATACAACCTGCACATATGCACAATGAAAGCTCACAAAAATGTGAAGTTATCCTTTGAAACATTGGGGAGGCAGTGGGATGCTGCCAGGAGGAGGCTATGGTCACAGTTTTCTCACCTCACCTTTGAGTGTGGCTACGGTACAAACACATTTGTCTTTAGACACTAAACGCCATACAACTGAGTTCATTTGAAGCATACTGAGGCCTTTACCCTGATAATGACCTTAACATACATAATGTTACTCAGTTACAGAGTTCCACCTGACATTCTCTTTCTATTGTGTGTATAAATACATTGATTGATTGGGCTTGTAGAAATCAAGTCATTTCATTTATATAGCCCAAAATCACAAATATGTCTCAGAGGACTTTACCATCTGTACAACCTACAACACACTCCATCCTAACACCCTTGAAGGACATAATTCTCATAGATAAGCTCACCCTGACACAGTCAGAGAATAAGAAGGCCTCTCATATTACTATCAAAACAATAATGGCCAATCTCCACACATCCTTGAGATAACAATGCAGCACTGTGAGAAAATACTGTAGCCATTGCAACTTCAGTTGTGAAATGATTACATTTAACAACATTGATATGTATCAAACGTGTAAGTGGACTGGCAGATGATAAAAGAAAATAAAAACATAAATAAAAAAAATTATCTTGGCAGTTGTGCTGAGGTTTTAAACCTGGTTGGACCTGCAATCTCAACTTGTAAGAATTCTCAACACAAAAGAAGTGGGCCAGGACATGGGTTGGGACTACACTGTGTTGCTGTCTACTCCCTGGTAAATCCATTAATTGCTCATGCTGCACCAATCATTTTTCACCAAGTGACCAATCATGACTCTGAGATGTATCATCTGCAGAGGCTACTAGACATGGAACAATCCTTTAACACTGCTTGACCTGCACCCATCATGGGTCAAGAGCTTTTTCAAAAGAATACATAAAGGTCTTTGTGCTAAAATTAAATGTTCATTTGCATGAGAGTTTAGACTACATTACCAAATATGGCTGATGCTGCAGGATGCATGGTTTCTACAAGCTATGATGGAATAAGTTTCTTTCAATATTCATTATTTATTTTGAGAGCTCAATGAATGTGTGTTTGCATTTGTACAACTACATGTTTCTTTCACATTGTTACTAATCTTATAACAATAAAGCTGATCTTGAATAAGTACAAATGTATTGTATAGCTCCGAACACTGTCACTGGCTGGTGTCTTCAGTGGCCTATGTCTATCTTTAAAAAATTACTTATTCAGTCTGAACTTAGCATCACAGACATGACACAGGTGACAGATTCCATATTAAACAAGCTTTTACCTTTTTTGCTGTGTCACAACAAAGTCTCAAAAGACTCTGCGTCACATCATCCATACAAAACAGCATGTTTGACAATAGAGGTGAATTCTGAACATCACACACAGTATTCTCACTCCTGCATATGACGGGTGAACAAAAGAGAGAAAGACGAAGGAGGCTGAAGGCTTTTTGAATGTTTTGGCACTGAGATAAAGATCTGACACATCTTCCTGCGGAGATTATGGCATGGCCACATGTCTCCTGACAGGAATACTAAGATAAAGCATCAGTGACAGGGAGGCAGGGACAGGGGGCTCAAGACTGCATTGTTTAGTAACTAGTCTTTGTTGGCAATGGCTTGCCAAGGTGCTTCTTAAAAGAATATTCAAACATTTTGGGAAACTCAGGTATGAGCAGTCTTACCCGGAATTATATGATCATTCAAAATATTCATATTCAATATTCAAGGGACAGGAATGCCCTGGAAAAAATTACAGTAATTTATGAGCTTTTGTGTTATTTTTCTGGACATTTTTTAGCAATAGTAGCTCATGAAGAGTTGAAGCTAGAGAGTAAGTCAAACATACACAGAATCTTTGTAACAAGTGTGCTTTTACTTACTTTCTGTTAAAATTTTGTTTTAAAGGTACCCTGTGCAGTTTGATGCTTCAGCACCAAAACACATACAATACAACCCTGACAAGCCTATATTATCTTCCCCATGAAGCATTTGCAAAAGCTTTTTCTATGATTGCATTAGTTTGTAGTGTTAGAGTCACCAACTGTTAATACACATTAGACCCTACATGTAGTCATGATAGAAAAGAGCTCTAGATACAAAAAAGGACCCCATCAAACATTGCTTTACAGTGCCACAGTGCTCATTTTCAACAGTAATATAACTAGTGCCAAAATATAAGCACTGCCTTTT
This sequence comes from Thunnus thynnus, assembly GCF_963924715.1. Taxonomy (NCBI): domain Eukaryota; kingdom Metazoa; phylum Chordata; class Actinopteri; order Scombriformes; family Scombridae; genus Thunnus; species Thunnus thynnus. Next base: position 25,760,821 of record NC_089531.1, read on the forward strand.
CGCTCATAGCTCCTCAACTGTGGGATATCAAAGCTAAATTTTTTTTCCCCGGAATATGTGGATGGTGCCACATTTATCAGTATATGGGACACCTGTATACTCTGGAAGTGGACAGAAAATCATGGCAAGACTGCTTCAGTGCTCATATGTCAGACCATGAGGTGCTGGTCCAGGACTAGCTGGAAGGAAACCACATCTGAATCAGGGTCATTGGTTTTTCCTTCCACAGACCAATTTCTGTCAGACCAATGCTTTTTAATGGTGCATGTGTAATTTCAGGCCTGGAATTAAGTCATTTTTAGGGCAAGGCCACTTAAGCCTTTGATAAATACAAATTTATTGGGGCATTGCGGCCAAAATGTAGGGCACCCAGGACAAAACCAATGGTGCAATAACAATAAGTGATAATTACATTGTATGAAGACAAAACAGTATATAATCATCAATTAGGAGTTAGTGTATTGAAAAACAGTGCTGAGTTTATCAAAACACTGAATGTTTGACTTTTCCACAAAATGCTGTCTGATTGATTTTTTAAGAATCTGAACAATTCATTATATTAATTATTATTATTATATTTTAATGATAGAATAAAGTCTATAAATGCGATAAGGGTGATCAAAATTAATCTGAACAAATTTCAACACCTGTGCAACTATTAGCAGTTGAGCATATTGAGATCATAGGAGCAGTCACAGAAATGACCTGAAACACCTTTTTACACGTTTAACATTAAATACACTGATGAGAATTACATTCTTAGTTAGCTAACACTGTGCAGCAATATCCTAGTTAGGGATGTCAACGGTTAACCACCGAGAATATTTTCACTAGTTACGCATGTCAGTCTATAGGTTAATTTGCATACACACTCCACTAATGGCCAAATAATTATGTCTTCACAACATCTGATGTGTAAAACTGACTTCTACATGGAGTGTTGCATTACAGGTTGTTTGTAGCATTAATGTTGCTAGGCTAGCGAGTGTCTTAAAGTCTGTTTATAGTGAGTGTGTTAGAGTCAGTCAGCTCTAAAAGTGTTTCGTTTGTCCAGTTTAACCTGCAGGGGTTTCTGAAGGCTCATGTAACATGTTTTTATGCAATGGAGGAAATAAATTCATGACGAGTGAAAACGAGTCCAAAGCATCTTCTGACGTCTCTACTGCAATAACAGAATATGCCAAGCTGCAAATACCACTGTAAATAATTAAGAAAATAATTTTGACCGCTTCCAATAGTCATAGTAGTATTTATACTTACACTGTACAGTGTTTAGTTGCTTGTACTTATCACATAATGTTAATTGTTAGCTAACGTTAGCTAACAGGTTAGTTGTTAATCTTTACCTTACATTTGTGGGAGTGGAAGAAATTTTTCTCTACTGTTGATGTCCAGTGTGATGGCGGAGACACAGGGAAACATTGAGTCTGTTTATTTGCTACATCACATGTGGTTTTAAATGAGGAAATCTGCAACTTTCTTTTAAGGGCCCAACAGCCAGTTCAAAAGAGGGCATGCCAAATTGGCCATGTGGGTAGTTAATTTTAGAAGGGGCAGTACGGCCATACTCTGGGGTATCCACAGCACTGGCCTTTTGACCGTGGTGTAATCTGCCCTGTAATGTATTATTCTATATAGTACATTGTTTTGCAGTTAGTACACAACTGTAAGTATACAATAAGTCAACATACTAAATTATACTATTATTTTATACAACACTACAGCCATCTGACGTCGATCTTTAGAAAAGCACTGCCAATTACACTGAACAAAGGGAATGCTAAACATTTTTCACAAAAATCTTACAGATATTTGTTTTCTGATGTGTTCCTGGAGCTATTCCAGCACCATTCAAAATTAGTTTCAATTTTTTACATCTGTGAGCAGCTCCTGTGCATTGCATTGTGGTAGAGTAGTGTCCATCAACAGTTTTTCAGTATAACAGCTGACTGTGCTGAGTATACTAAATTTCATCTTTCTGGTGTGAACACACTAAATACTCAAAACCTGCGCAAAATTCATGTGTAGTATGGAACTGGGACATGGTTAATGTATGAATTTCACCTGTTGAAACAGTGATCTGGTGCAGATTATTGACAATATAAGAATGCCACCTCCTGATTAAACAGTGAGTGTATTTATTGTCAGGGTAGGCTAATAGAAAACTCAACTAATGTCAGAAAGTCTACTTTTGTGTGGTCCTCGCTCACTGCTGTATGGAACAATTTGTATATATTGTACTTATATGTTTCAGTTAAATTTTGTTTAAAACACTACATTTCCAAGACTCATCCTGTGATTTAAAACCATTGGACAAACATGTTTATTTACATAAAAATATTTATTGACTACTGTAGCTTTAAGCAATTACCAACAGGCTTGAAAATGCAGAGGAGCAACACATGCTCCAAAATAAAAATGGCTTTGCACTTCTGCTATCTATCTCTTGCTCTGTCTTTCCTTTCTGCCAATTCCGTAGTAGGGAACCTAAAACACAGCTAGTGATAATAATTGCAAACACGAAAAAGAGAATGCCACCACGCTATTTCCACGGTCTTAGCAAAAGCCACAGTAGAAGGCACTGGTGTGTGAAACATCATTATCTTCCTGCAGACGGCCAAATTGGAAATGCCGTAAAGCCCCCTTTTATGGGAGATGCACTTACAACATCACTTTCTCTGTCTGTTTCAAGAAACATTCATTTTTTTGTCCTTAATTTTAAAAGAAATGTGGTGAATAAGATGTTCCACTCTCTACTCACATTCCCTCTTTTTTATTACCTCTCCATGGATCCCGGGTGTTTTTATTTTCACAGGGTTTTTCCTCACAAGTATGTCAGGTGGTTGAATGGTGTGTAGACAGAGGGTCACAGTGTATTTTGATGATGTGATGAAATGGAGGTCTGTGTGCCTAATTGTCCTTAAAATGAGGCCTGACCCCTGCTTAGGTTGCATCTGCCTAGTGGCAGGGAAGTGAGCCATCAGCTAGGAGAGCTATTTAGTCACCTGGTGGCCCCGGCTTCTGCAGAAAACTGAGGAATGACTCGAGGGCATTCAGATGCAATATGTCCATTTGGAGGACTGCTGGGACTGCCTCTCATATGTACACCTGGCTGTCAATCACTGAGCTAATCAGTTCGGCACCCCAGGGTTCTAACTTGAAGAGAAACGGTAAGAAGTTAAAACGGCATCATGAAGATAGCTTTATATCTAGCTGAGCCTCAGAAAGGAAGTGAAATACAAATCAAGTATTGAGCGGGAGTAAGTGTGGAAAACACCAGAACAGCATTTTTCCTTGTACTCCTGTTCATTACTGGAGTCTTGTTGTGATAGATTCTAAAAGGGTTCAAACTTGATGCAATGTGCTTGCAACAGTATGAGCAAATCAGATCACTGTATGCGTTTGATACAGAGCTCATCGATGAATAAGATCAACCTTTTGGGTTTTTAGCTTCTAAGAGGCACTTCCATGGTATTTGTGGCCTGGAGACAACTTGGCATTATCATGTTTCTGCTGTGCTTGTTTGCAATTGATGATTCAAGAGAGAAGAGGGCATGAGGGCTGATAAGAGTGAATATGTTCTCTATCGGCCTCATGGTGTAATGACTTAGCAATAATCGTCGGATGATGAGGAGTGAGGCCGCTGCGAACATGTTGGTGTTTATCTGACAACTGATGGGGGTTAGAGCATCTAAAACTGCTCAGTAACAACCAGGCTGCATGCAGACCAAAATAGCAGACACCGCTGACAGGGAAAAGGAAGGTTTTTTTTGTTCTTTTTTTAGGGGAGAGGACCTAGTGAAGCACAAAAGTTTGCATAGCATGGTATAATCACTTCACCACCTCCAAACCCACCCCAAAAACCTACCTGAACATCCCCAATCCGGTCCATTTAATGATGGTCCTGACATTTCTGCCTACAGCGTTTATAATGTCACGCTCTGCACCCCTCACAGTTAGGTTTTGCCTCTGATGTGGCAATTAGAATGGGAGACATTTTAAGGAGTGGGTGAGAACCCTGTCCAACTCTGAGGAATCTGTGACGAGGGGGGTTGTGGGGTGTCAATTTCAAGTTATTAAAAGGATGTAGAGAGTACTAAAAATATTGTCAAAAATATGAATAACGTCTTATGACGTGAATTCTCTCCAGCAGCTGTACGTGACTGCATCAGACAGGTAGTCTGGGATGTACTCGGTGCGTGACAAAAGCCTTTAGCTGATACTTGAATTAAAATATCTTAAAGTTAGCATCACCTATCTGTGATATTATGATACAGGCAGTTGCTCCATGCAGCATTTATTGTGTAATTCATCAATTCTACAGTGGTATTTTATGGAAAGCCTTTAATCATAATTTCAATTCCACACATGCAAGAATGAATGTTCAGTATTTTGTGTTCTAAATGTTATTTCAGAAGCATGCCGATAGTGAGAATTAAATCTTGTAGTTTGTGACATTTTCTGGCATTAAAATCACATTTAAATATTTGACAAATATTTGCACAAAGTATCAGCTGTCAGCACATTAAATCCAAATAAGTGGAAATTAGCTACGTGGTACTCAAGAGGTCTTGCCACCTGTAGATACATGATTTTAAACTGAAACACCCCACAGCTTATGATTGAATGTGTAGTTAGTCTTGCAGTGAGCTGTGTGAGTCTGTGCTACTTCACATTTTTCAGACATGAAACAGTTTGACTCTTCAATCGTGTTTCATGTGTGACAGGATATTAACATTTCATTTGACTACTACACAGGAGAAATTCCCTGTAGGGAGTAATTCCTGGTGACAGATCTGCAACTGAAGCCACTGAAATCCATAGCTATCATTTATGGCCAACTGGACTTTTTGAGTTCATATATAATAAACATTTATCAGACCTTTTTCCACAGTTTGTTTATACAATTTAATTTTTCACTGTTCACTTGATCTTTCCTTTTGTTTTTTAGTGTTTTATGTTGGTAGTTAAGTAAAGTTGATTTTGATAAGTGCTGTATAGCACTGCCAAGCCATTGAGCAATTTAAAGTTGGCAGTGTAAACAAAAATAATCCAAAAGTTAGTGTTGGCAATAGTTAAAACATTCAAACATGAGGATCAACAAGTCCATATAGTCTGCCGCCCACCTGTTTGGATGAGGTCAACAGAGCACTATGCACTGTGCACCCGTGTTCTGATACGTTCGGCATTTTAACTGATAGAGGACACCCACATAAACCCCTATAACACCTTTTATTCATGTTGTGCTGTTCTGTTTCACTTTCATTATACATTCCCCAGCCAGCAGACACATCTAAATACAAAAAGAAAAAGAAAATGTCCTCGAGGCAGAGGAAAAAATAATGCTGATTCTTACCAGCATTTCATATTCACAATTTACTAACTGTATGAGTGTTCTTCTTTCAGCTGAAGGTGACAGGCATGTGTTCCATCTACAGTCTCTAATTTGAATGCTAAACATTGTCACACTACCGTCACACAAACAACATCCACTGCACGACCATGCATCAATAACCACACCAACTTCTGTGCTCTTGTGCATGTCACGCTGGCTGGTTTTGATTCATTATTCTACACAGTTTCTTAGTTTATGCAGTGCAAATCAACAGGAGTGTGGGCGATGGTGACATCCTCGGGACTCATGGGACACACAGTTCACACAGTTCAGTTTCATGTAAAAGCATAACCTCGCTCTCCTTTTTACCTCACTGAGGCCCTTCAGGACTGCCCCTTCCCGCAAATCCTCTTTCTTTGCCTCCTCATTCAAGAACACTAGGTTTCCAGGGAAACAGCTGTGTGCAGCTTATGTAAATATTTAAAACCGTGGCTCCCTGGCTGCTTACTATGACAGGGTCACCAAGACTCCTCCATATCATGGCCTTGGCATTGCCTCATCATGTATGCCTATCACCTTGGAATACTTTTTTTCAACCTCTGCATTCACTTCAAACTACACCTATTAATGAATCCTCAAAAAGAATTTGATTGATCAAGTGGAGTATTTTCACCAACAATACGCAGTGTTAACATTATTCGAGTGTCCAAAGTTCCATCCATGTAAGTGCTTGCAGTGGTTGTGATTGCAGTCTCCATAAATTTGGGACAGTACAAATGTTTTGTTTTATATTACAACACAAAAAAGGTTAAAAGGTGTTAATTACCTCAATAACAGTTCACTGTGGCTGCTGCTGCTTTTACCATTCCTCCCTTTTAATGTTATCGCTTGCAAAACTGATGTGCCAAATTTTTTATAAACGTGAAGTCACAATTCACAATGTAGATTTGATTGAGTCTGTTGTCAGGAGATTAGAGCAGCCTAATGAATCTCATCCTCACACTTTGTATTTCCAGCCGCTAAACAATGAAAGATTGAGCCACATGCTAATGATCACAAGACATTTTTGCAACAAATACCACAAAGCCTCATTCTTATGCCCACAAAGCAACTGACTACACCGCATCTTTGGTCCATTACTCCTTTTACATCACGGCATTTCATCACTTATATTAAAGAATGTATTGAGCTAATCCTTAGAATCTGTATTAGACCCATGGCATTTGCATTGATTATAGAAAGCTGATCCATTGCCTCTGACAGTTGTCAAATACGATCCATTGCACTTGTACTCCACCAAAACACTGGACACAACACCTCAACTCTCAAGGGACCAAGTGACACAGCAGGACAAGTGTCACAAGTCATAATTTCCAGTAGCCTTGCTAGCTTGTCATCTGTTAGAAGTGAAGATATATACATAACACTACTGCACTTGAAAAACTAGTAAGACCTTTCAGAGCAAAGGGAAAAATGTGTTGGGATTGTTATTCAACCTGCCGCATTTCTCTATTTTTTATGCAAGCTGTACCTTATCACTTTGAATAAAATCATCATTCCACCTTAAAAAGTAATAAAAAAGCATCATCATCATACCCACATCCAGTTTGGTCTACAAGATAACACTGTAATAATAGCTTACACAGCCAATAGTTATCAGCTGGCAGATTAGCTAGCTAGCAGAAGTGCTAGCCCGTCAGTGACCCTTGCAGCTCATAGCAGTCCCGGGAGAGTCTCCCTATTGTCCTAATAATGACCTGATCACTACAACATCACACACATCGCCTAACTTTAACAGTTTTAATGATTGCCTACTGTACAGCTGTATTATGGAGAAAAAATACATAATATAGTGATCAGGACATTTTTATCTTCTCTCTGCTGTCTGCAGGGGGGCAGGGGAGAAATTGTAAACTCTACAGCTATAGGACTGCAGAGCTGCAAAGCGATCACCATTGAAATTTAAATTTCATGGCCTTTAATCTAGCAGATATACTGAAACTTGCCTAATGTTAATAGAGTTTGGTAGTTGATGGGCGGGCTGTGACACATACAATGGAAACCCAGGTGCTTCATGCATATAAATACTTCCTGCGGATTCTTACAATAAAAGAACCATTTCATCCAGAGTAATTCGATTTCTTTGGTGAGTGTTGACTAATTCACTTACATATGGTTCAATCTGATTATACGTTGTGAGTCATGAAGGGGAAGGAGAGAGGATGAACAGCGGCACTAAATTATGTCAAGGGAGAGTGGCATCTGTCCGAGATGAAGACTGCATCCGACACAAACACACACACACACACACATGCTTCCTCTGTTCATATGTGATCAGAGGTAAACAGAGGACCCACGGGTGCCTCAGACACGAAACGGCTGCTCTTTTATGTAACCCTGTGGTCCTGTGCAGGTGTCACACCATTTACCAGCTGGACCAACTACAGGGAGAAGCCTCACATCCCCCCTGTCCTCCATTTCTGTTCTTATAGTATATCAACAGCCAGTCAACCATGAAGATGTGAAGTCAGCTTCGAAGATGAGACAAGCAGAGCTGAAAGCCAGAAGCACCAAAAGCCTGAAAAAAAATGATAAATTGCATGGCGATGCGGACGTTTACGGAAACACAAACGTTTTTATTCCGACACACTGTGAACTATACTTAGACATAGATACACAAAAACATACACACACACCTACATAAAAATCTACAACAACTATCTGTCAAATGAAAAGGCAGGTGTGCTGGATGGTGAAGCATGCTGGCATATAAACATCCTGTTCAGGTTGACTGTGGTCAGGCTGAGGATGATCTGATCGACACTGGTTCAGTCATCGAACGTGGCAGCATATGGAGCCACGCTTGGCCTGGCTCACTGGATTTCACACATGGATTCAAGTCCAGTAAGCATGATGAAATGCTTGATTCTCTACTAATTTCACCCGCCAGGCTTGCATACACCAGCAATTCCACACACACACCAACACAGAAGCCAACAAACAGAACTTTATAGTGACCTTCTGGGGGTGGGACTGAATTTTTACACCAAGGCTCATTTACTCGATCACTGCAGGTCTTCTTGTATGATATTTTTAAGACTTCCATGGAGAACATTTAGTCTTTGGGCAAAGTGCAAAATCACTGCAATTATGCAATTATGTATTCCAACATTTACATGAAAACATGTACACTAAACACAGAAGTATATTCTCACTTGACTTCCCCTACACATCATAGAAATAAGATTTGAATGAAGGAGGACAAGTGTGGAATTTGTTCAAATAAATTTAAATGCAGATCATGAGATCTAATCCTCAAACTATGGAGTGGAATTGGTAGGAAACTGTAGACAAAATACCAGATTCATTTGTTGCAATGTTGCTGTCTATGGTGTCAAATCCAAAAGGTTTTCATGAATTACTCCTCTGTTGGTTTGTTGTCATTATTATCTGTTCAGCAGGGCTCGCTAGTGTCCAATATTTGGGTTAAAGTGAACAATGGTCTAATTAACTGTGGGCAAGTGAGCATCCTGCCACAGCCGTTGGCACTTTGTACATTGTGAATTGAACAGGTAATTACACATCAATGTATTTTTCCCTACATTAAAAAATGGTTTAAATTTAGAATAGTGACAGTCTAATGACATCATTCTTGTTGAATAACACCATATCATCATACACCCTGCCCCTGAGAAAGAACTTCATTATCACCTTAATTAATGATGTAAGGGACCCAATAGCACCAATGGAAAACAAAACTTTCTATTGTTGCATTTTGGAGAGCTACTTCACACCCTGTTCCATGTTGACCTGCAGTATTTATTATGGTGACTAGGGTTGGGAACCGAAAACCAGTTCAAAATTAGAACTGAATCCAAAATGCCAAGAAAGGTGAACTGTGGTCAACGCTTAAAGTGTGGCTTCACTTTATTATAGAAAACGACAAGACAAAGTGAAATGCATGTGGGAAGCTAATTAGCTGTAAGTCAGGCTACACATCAAATTGGACCAAACATTTAAGGTGGCATGGTGTTGATCTAAAAGAATGTCCAGTGTTTGATGTCTTGCGGTCTCCTAGCCCGAGTGTGTCATCAGCCAGTGCCGGTACCTCCAGTAGAGCCAGGGATACCTAGCCGCGACACACAGTGTATACGTGTACTGTATTCCTGTTGTCATTAAGGTGTCGCTTTTCTTTTTTGACTTTTTCTTGTTGTTCAGCAACAGACAGGAACTCATCAGCTGCATTCAGACTGTCCTGTGTAAAACAATACAAGGGGAAATATATCTGGAAAATAATCACGCTGCAGCTCTGTTTACTGGCAGGCACATGTGAAACACGTCTGTGTGCCTTGATCTCATTTCCTCTAATGTAAACCTTTCTATGTAGTATTACGGGCCATGTACATATATGTACTCGTATGTGTATGTATTTGTAAGTAACATATATAGTTTGTTATCCTTGTCATCGTTGTGGTTGTTTGCTACTGTGGTTTTACTATTGAAAGCTGTTCTGTGTCTACAGTATTTTGTTTATTTGTGCATTTACATTGACTCACTATTGTTTTTATTTATTTGGAGTTCTTTTCGTGTGTATTAGATATCATCCGTTGATTGTATTATCTTTATCTACTAAACAGGTTACAGCTGTTACAGTTAAAGGGGAGTAATAGGTCATATCTGTGGGAAAGATAGATTTACCTCCTAATGCACAGGGAGTTTTTGTAATATTATAACATAATAAAACAAAATTAACTTACTATACAGTATATTGTAGTTGACTTCCCATGTTTATCAATACCTTTCTGAATGTGAATTTTTGCTATATTTATATTTCTCTGAGTTGTGTTGTGAAGGATGTGATCTCCTGCAGGTGTGCTGAACATTGTTATTTGTTTGATGTACTCAACACAGTGACTTATTATACTGTCTAGATGTGTATAACTCACATATCCTGACACCCCACAAATAATCACCTCAGGCATTGACAGCACATATCCAAGAACAAATCATACAAGCTTTTTGTGTGGATTATTATTACCCTTTGTCTTCATTCGGTTTCCTTTTTTGCATTATTTATTTATTTATTCATTTATTTATAGTTATTTTTATTATTTATTTCTCTTGTATTTTTTCATGCCTTTTCTCTGAGTGGAGTTCTGCTATGTGCTTGGTGATCTATAATTTTGTTTTGCTTTATTTTCAATAAATTTTTGATCACAAAAAAGTATATAAAAATAAGTTTTTTAGCATAATAATATTATGTTTAAAATAAATGACGGTACTACTAAGACATTTTATGACTTGGTGGGAGACATCACACACCACACCAAACCTATTAGCAGTATTAACCTACATGGATCTTCCTTCTTCCTCTTATATTTTAAGCTCTCCAAGTTCACCGATGTTTAAGGTATAGTATATTGAAAAAAGGAACTCAAAATTGTTCTTAATCCATAACTACAGGAGAATTGTGCATTTAGCACTTTTATTGGGTTGAAAATCCAAAATGTTGCCTGTTGGCCTTGTACCTGTTTGTCAACAAATAACATAATACTTTTGATCAAAAATAGGTGCATTTGATGTATGAACATTTAAATTATTAGCCTTGTTGGTTGATTTCTACATATATAGTGGCTTACCACATTTTTTGCCCTCTTCATACTCACTACTATAACTTATTTCCTATTTCCTGACATCCTTGTTTCCTTATTGTAGCTTTTTCTCTGAAGTATTGTTTTTTTTTTCATAATTTTTTTGACATTTTTTGAAAAAAAAAGACAAAACACATGATTAATAAAATTCATATAATATATATACAACTATTCAAGAGCCAAAGTTTATATGGTATTTCTGTACTACTTTGAACAGGGACAGGAAGACTTCAATGAATTCTGGTCGGCCTGTCTCTTCACAGCTCATAAAAAGCTGCCTAGGAGCCCAGACGGAATTGTGCATTTTACATGAACAGTAATTAGAAAGATGAATACAAAACTCAGTTATCCCTGGGGTTAGGGTCTTAATGGACCAGATCATATGGCCATCAGTTAGAGACAGGAGGCCTGCGGTGCCACATCACAGTGTTAGCACTGATGGAGCAGCGACAGGTCATCAGGGACAAAATATACCGCGCTTACTTCATCCTCTCTGTCTCTTGTTTAAGATTGCCTCCAGAATGTAGGAGTTAAATGCCAAACAAGGGGCTTCGTAGTGTCACTGTCAGGATGATGTGGCCCCCTGCTCATTGCAACTACGGGTGAAGAATTTGCCGTAAAGCGCCGTGCTGCTGACTTTCTGCCAACGCTGCAACTGCAAGCCGAGCCTGCAGGTTTGCTGACTCTCACAGGAAATAAAGGACGCCCTTTCACAATTTACTCAAATGTTAATAATCCTCATATTAGCAAATCTCAAAGGTTTAATTTGATGAGATATCGACATCCTACAGGAAATGCTAATTATGAGGCAAATAGTAAAAAGCAAAATAAAAGCCTCACATGGAAATTGTATCACTAAATATTTGAGTTTTGCTGAAAGAAAACACAAAAGAGTAAATTATACACATTATCATTATTATTATTATATATTATATATATATATAAGTATAATGACAACCCTTCTTGAGAAAGAATGAAACACATAATCACATTTGAACTTATCAAACTGCTACCTGGGGCATAAAAGAGTCAACAGCAGACTTTGCTGCACCTGTCGGAGAGTGATAGGACGAGGAATGGAAGTAGATGCAGCGTCCACAGAGACGGTGGAAGCAGCGAGAATCTTCTGATATGTGACTCACACACAAGTGGCAGAAAAAAAAAAAAAAAAAGAGTCCACAAACCCCTGTAGGTTTTCACACCAGAAGCAGCTTCTCAGGGACACATTCCCCCCACCCACCCCCCACCCCCCACCCCCCACCCCATCTATCTTCCCATTTCTCCTCACTCATGTTTCCTCCCATCATCTATCACCAAGGCACCAGGGATGTGCTTCATGATGTTGCAGCCTAGCCTGAAGACAACAGGCAGCCATATACAGATAAACTGAATAAGTGAAGGCAGGAGGGGCACAGCTGTGGTTTGCAGCTGTAGCTTCAAATCCCAATCAGTGAGCACTGTGTGTAGCGGGCATGTTTTAGAAGAACAGGTAAATGAAGCACTCAGAGATTAAACGGATTGTAGGAATAAAATTGTTGGCAAACAGCCGGCGACTGGTGCGGCATGGGGTTTGTTGGTTTTGTGTGTGTGAGGAGGGGCTTTCCTGATGATGATTATACCTTTTGATTGGTCTTAATTATCTCACATTCCCTATCTCCAGGCAGATCGCAGACACTCGGAGGTAGTAAACTTTTCGAGACCAGACGGCGAAACCTAAAAATAGACATTCAGATTGACAGATAGTTGCACACTACACCAAGCTCGCCACCCTGAGAGGATGGATGGGATATTTAGTCCATTTGTTGTCCCCCTGTGGCGTCAGTGGAGACAGTTATGTTAAATAAGGCCAAATTTTTCACTGAGAGAGCTGCTTGTCAAAACCCCCGACAGGAGGAGGTTTCAAACAGCACAGAGGCAGCTCTGTAATAAAGAATTGTGCTGAGATGACCCTGGTGAGACTTTGAAACTTTTGGAAAGGGTTTATTTCTTTAAATACAGTCTGAGCACCTGCCTAGCAGGTGGTAGAAAGTAGTATTGCACTATTGAATGCTTCAGCATGGTGTCGTAAATGACAGGGAATCAAGGAGCAACAGCCTGTTCACAAAGGCCTGTGAAGTGTTTTCTGCTCAACACCTTTCTTTTTTTCTGGAATATCTCTGTTGCTGTGAAGTGTACTGTGGTTCAGCCTCCAGGGACCAATATTACCCATCAAGAAACACTAGTCAAAAGCAAGCTGTTTGACTACATTTGAAGTCTAATCATAGGTTGACTGAATTATTACTCTTATTCCCACCTGTCTCCCTCTATATATATCTCTGGAGTCAAAGCTGAATAAACTTATTTACAGCCAAAGTGAGGTTTGGCATCAATAGGAAACATGTATCAATTGCTTGACTTGACTGTTGGATTTTTCCTCCACTACAGCAGAGTTAACAGCTTCACATGGAAGCACTGTGTGCCTGACACAGGGTGATGTCTTTCATGTTGCATCAACATAGAAACCATTTTATATTGATGGGACATATGCAAGAACTGAATTTTTGGAATTTGTGAATCAATTTAGAGCTGTAGGAGATACAAATCTTTATTCATATGTGATTTTCTTCCCTCGCTCCTTCTATATTTGACATGCAATGTTCCAAAGACTAAATATAAGTAAAAAGAAATCCCAATATAGATTTGGGGAATAAATATTTCCATCTATTTCTATCCTCTTCTATAAAAAGAGAAAGCATCTTGAGACTTTTTTTGCTCTCTCACATAAGAAGACATGATTGTACATACAGCTCTCCTTCAGTGTCTCTCCTGTTATTTAAATCCTAATGCAGCTCAATTAAAAGATGAGATGTTCACAGTATAACGGAGCTCTAAGGCGAGCACGGATTGTAGGAAGAAGATACACGATCCTGGATGCATGTAAACAATGTAATGACAAACTCTGATATATCTGACATCTGATATGCAGAGGATCAATTTTATTTTCTGTCGCTCTGGTTTTCCATTACTGATGGAGATACTGATGGAGATAAGATAAAGAAGCCTCATCCAGCAAAGCCAGAAAACAAAAGACAGGGTTCAGCTTTAACTACTGACATAACTAGTCCATACAGAAATGACAGAGGAGCTGGATACTGACAAGTCAAAGACATGTCTGCATTACTGCAGAGACCTGTAGTGAGAAACCTGCATTGTGCTAGAATCATGTTGAAAAGAAATATGGAAAAAACAAAATTGTGTGACTCAGAGTGAAACCTACAAGTCAATATACCTAAACTCTAGAAGAAAAACTAATGTGAAAAGCAACAGGAATACTTCAGACATTTTAGTGTGTGTCTGTAGGAGGGGGGGCAGCCACTTTGTTCTCCATAGGTTGCATATCCGCAGCTCAATCAATAAAGATCAACCTTCAAAAACCAATTCAAAGTTAGATAAAACTGAACCTGAAGTTGGTGGTGAACAAGACAAAAGAGGAGGAAAAGAAGGAACAGCTTTAATCCTGAGCCAAGAAAAAGAAAATCATTTGGTTGTTCAGCTGGAGTTTCACACTTGGGCAGACAGCTGTGGCAGTTATAAATATCTGTATCACGAGCTGGGATCTGTATCTGTGAAAAGAGCTGAACTGCCATCGGCAGGGCTGGGCTTCTAAAAATAGCAGGCAGGCTGGCTGGCAGGCAGGCAGCCGACTCTGCCTCCGTCTCCACTGGATTTGATTAGCCCTGAAGAAGCTCTGCCCACCCCAACACAACCGCCCCCACCCCGACACTGTGTGTGTGTGTGTGTGTGTGTGTGTGTGTGTGTGTGTGTGTGTGTGTCAGCATGTCTTGTCTAGAAGCCTGGTTCTGTCTCACAGCACACAACCACAGACACACTCTTCATTGTTGAGAAAATGCTTAGATCGGCTGTTCTGAAGTGTGATCCAATTTTCCTTCTTACCAGCATGTTTAAGATGAATATCTTGGCATACATACAGGGACATACAGCAATCAAAAACCAAAATAAAACAAAACTAATAAAAAAACAGCACCTAGATGTTGTGTTATCTGGCATAAAATATAACAAATATAAGCATATTTGACTTGTTTTTTCTATGTGAATTGAAAATAAACATTAAATGTAAGTACAATCACTGCTAAAGAGATTTTCAAAAGGGACTTCATTTTCAATCAACTAATTAATCAAATAATCGTTTCAGCTCTACATGTATGCCAAATAACTGATTAAAATCATCTAAATATATCAAAAGACAAACAAGTATCAAAAGCAAAAGTGGCAAAGCACCTACTCCTCAATTTCAGAGGTAGACTATAACCAACTGAAGGACCTGTGAGCGTCTCAGAAACCCACTTTCAAAGCCACTGTCAGAGATATAACTGCAGTAGACACTGCAGTAATATCTTACAAATGACCACCTGAAATGGGACTATTTCATTTCATATTTGGCTGGGTTAAGAGGTGCACGTCATATAGAAAATGGTGCACTCCAAGACCCCTGATGCAGGCAGGAGGAAGCACAGTAACAGCCTCTCACAGACCTTTTCCCTCAGAGTAACACATGCATTTATATTCTAACAGCAATCTCTATGTTGCAATAACATTATGGGAAGGAAAAGTAAAACTGCACTGGGTGCAACATTTGGTGTTTTGAAGATAATCGGTGGGCGTGTCTGAGGGGCCTCTGTATTTCAGTATCATAGCTTCACTTGAAATAGTCCCGATGACATCTGTCCAGTGAAGACAGGTTTACAGGAAGGCCCAGTGAATGAGCAGGATTGTACACTGGCCAGTGACGGCCAATCAGAGTCTGCGACATGTCTGTTTTCAAGACACGTGACTGATGAAATGCATCGTGATTCGCTGAAATACACATGTGGAAGGCTGCGCTCTTAACCCACTAGTCTCTTACCAGTGAATCAGACGGGTTCCCAAATACGATGTAACACCGGCACTCAAAAAAAATCGTCAGCGAATGAAACTTACAAGGCTACGAAAAGAAAGAGGGGCATCCTCACTGCGTAGTTATGTTTATGTCTTCTGTGTGACTTTGACAGCAGCAGCCTCAGCAGGAGACACACAGCTCTCTGTTTGAGTGTTAATCACCAAGATTTATAAATGACAACCTTTAGAGTTTAGTGAAAACCAAAAAAATGCTTGCTGCTGATCATCAGGAGTGTTTTTAATGACATTATTGAGGTGTAGCCTTCATCTCTGTGGCTCCTGCCAGCTTTGTCAACATCTACCACAGAATCTCTCCTAAAGTAGAGATATAACAGCTGTTGCTCTGTGTCTGCTTGTTTAACTGGTTAATACAGGTTTAAACCTAAAGTAACTAAACTGAGGTTTAAGCCGGAGTGAACTTCCTATGTATTCCATACCATCTGGCTTTACACTAAATATGGAGAAACTTACATTTATACACCATTCATTTACTGATCCAATAAGTGCCTTAGTGTATATTTTGCATATTTGTGTAATATATAAACATTATGTATCAATAACTAAAGGAAAACAACCAAATCTTAAGGGAACTTCATTGTTGTACATAATATGTATAATGAATCACCAAAATTATGGGGAAAAAGGAGCTATTTTCATTTTTGGCTGGCGGGCCAGTGGAAATATACAGGGAGCCAGTAAAACTCTGATCTACAGGCCAATTGGGCCAGTGGGGAAAAAAACCTGATGTTGAACCCTGCGAAGGCACAGCACTCATTGCAGACACAATCAGACTGTAACAGAGCTGCGAGAGGTGAGCAGAGGAAGTGCTCCCGCTGAAGACAGGCAGGTGGAATGAGACATAAAGCCGCGGTGATGAGGTGAGAGAAGTAATTGACAGTGTCAAAGAAACCAAGTTGTGGAAGTGCCCTCCATCTGAGTCGCTGGAAATGTGTAAATAATCGGTAAAACCAACACGTCTGAGCGGCCAGACCTCCTTCACCTGTGGTGGATCCATCCCATCCTGACAGCATACACATTTTTCCAGCCCACAGTCATTTGCAATTTGGTGGGAGGAATTGAAAAACGGATGGTAAGATTGAGCGATGAACAGTCAGTGAGATTAACATGTTGACTCCTCCTGTGCTGATTACAGATCAGTGGTGATTGATTGCACTTTACTTACTCATAGTGCGCAAGCTCAAGTATACACACCAGCGACTGCCGATGGTGAAAGAGTAGCAAATATATACTCACAGATCAAATATACTAAACATGAGGAAAATACAATATATAGAAAAAAGTATAGGAGTAAAGAAACTCACACAATACTAATGGACAAATTTGGTTTACGTGGTCTAATACTCAATTGGCTCACCTAAGATTTAGATATGCAGGGAAAACCCTGTTTCACTGCCAGACAGTTTGAAGATTTTCAATTTCCTGTGCATCTGTCCATCCGTCCTCCTGGCCAAAAACAGTTATTAGCAGCTAATACAAATTCTCTCTCATCCTATCATGCCCACACTGACAAATCAGGGTCCACATAACACTAGCAGTATGCCTGTTCAAAAATCACTCTAATATATGCAGAGACATAGCTCAAACAGATAGCAGTGAGGAAAGTAAGGAAAGATGTCTTCGAGGCAACACATCAGTGCTTCCTGTTACTGAATCGGGAAGATCAGGGCTTTATAAAACAAGGTTTAAAGTAGCTGTATTGTGAAAAGGTTTTTCCTTATTGCCTCTGCACATAAATGTCGGTTGCTGCCTGTCTACCGATACAGAAAGAGAAGTGACAGAGAAGTAAGATAATGAAGAAATATGGAAGGAAGGCATTGCTGGCACTAATGCTTCAGCAGCCTTCCAGGGACAACGTTATCACCAGTCAAGAGTGTCGACATTGGACGACTGTGTAACAAATTCTTTATATCCAATGACGATTTTTTTTAATGCTTGATTTCTACATATCTGCTCATGGTTAAAGTTAGAGTACGACGGTGATTATGGCAAATAAAATATGGTTAAGGTATGAGTTGGGTTGGACACTTGGTGAAGGTTACAATTCATGAAATACCGAATACTGATTGAGATTCTTTGTGTGCACACACAACTCCCACCCTGCCACCCCCATCACTTTCTACCTCGCTACATGAAGGGAACACTACTTGCTGCATTGGTAGTGATTGTTGGCATTCAACATAAATCCTGAGGTGAGGAATCATCTGATACATTACATTTCTGATAATAAAAGGTCTAGTTTGTATCAGTGCCGACACCAACAATGAAAACTTATGTAAATAAAGCATGAAATTACATTTGAGATGTTGTCCATACTTGATTCCTGTATTATTTTATGAGAATGGGCCAAACAATCTTCCTCTTATCAATTTTTCCAAAGCTTTTTTTCCCTTAAAGACAAACAAAGTTTTTGTACGACTAACTTTGTCTGGATTTATGTTGAATAATGTTGTACCTGTCCACCTCTTGTATGTCAACATGCGTCAGCTGCTTGTTGAGGGTTTGAAAACAATTGCTGAAAAAAATATAGCAGTGATGAGTCATGCAGCTGGAAACCCAGAATAAATTCACTACTGCATATGGACAAATCAATGCACAAGCTTTTGTTGAGCACGCAGTGAAATGAATCACCTCGGTGCTCACAGTATGTCTAACAGTACATCTACAAAATGAAAGGAGGAGCTCCCGTCTTTACAACATGCTTTAAGGTTGACTTCAAGTTCTAGCAAGGTGAGGATCTTTATTTAATTGGCTTTACTTTAACCAGGGTTCCAACACCATATCTGCTCTGAAATTCAAAGCTGCCAGTCAAATTCTGCCTCTAATAAGCCTAACCAGTGATTAAAATGCCCAGCTTGTCTTTAAAAATGCCTGGTCCTTTTTTTCTCCCTTACTGCATCGGTACTGGATATCTAACAGGTTACGCAATAAATCCAAAGGGAAATAAATTGTTCATTTTACTTGCAGTGATGCTGTGCAGCACCAGTAGGATTTGTAGTCGGTACAGATGAGACGTAAACAAATATGAATATATTACCCCAGATATTTATTGTTTAAAGTTCATCCTAGTTAACTTTTCATCATCAGCTTTTTTTTGGACAGTGATGGATAAATCCTGACTGCTATTTTTACCTAATGGCCCCACATTCAACCCTGGTGCTTTGCGTGACTTCACACACTTCACAGGAACTGATGAGCTCGAGTCAGGGACTGACTAAAAACTGCTAAGACTAAAACTTTCCAGATTGCTGTCAGTAGTCTTCTCATTGTTTTCCATAGACACTTCAACTTTATCTTCATCTGGATGCCCTCCCATCGCATGCACAACCTCCTGTTTTTAGACAAAAAGTCATGCAATATGGCCGAATTACTTAATCGGACTTTTCCGATTAAGTTATTTCTCCAATGTCCAAGCCTCGTCTTCCTGTTGGTTTACTTTTTTCTATCTGTGAAGGTGCAGGTCAAATGCAAATTATGTTTTATTATTTGACTAATTTAGGTTAATGGTTAGATTATTACTGTTTTATTTATTTTGCTGGCAGCTAAACTTATACATATACATAAAAGGATTATAAATGGCAGTAGAAAACCAGAAAAAGGAGACAACTTCTAACAACTTCCTATGTAGGCCCCGCCCTTTTTCAGTATCCAAATACAAATATTTTTGTGATATAAACAGAATCAGATACAGATAGTTGGTTTTTGTTTCACCCCTTCAGTACAGCAGAATCTTTGGGAGAACATACAACACATTCTCACACCAAGTCCTGTTGGCAAAGTTTCCCAGAGATATTATTAATCCAAGGAGATGAGAGTCCTCATCATCGAAGGCGTTTTTTCCTCATAAAAGTGAAATATCATTAAGGCAGAGCATAAATCTCACATTTGTGTGGCTTGTCTATCACACTCACACACTCTCCTCTCATCCTCTTCAAAGCAATCACAATTATTTTCTCCGGCAGTTAGCGTTTTTCAGGCTGTCTGTTTGTATTTGTTAGTTCACCGTCATTTGTTACAGCAGTAATTCTTGGCTGCTTGAGAGATGATTTGGTCGGAGGTGTGTTTCTGCAGTTAAGACACCGTGAGACGCTTTGGACTCGTTTTCACTCGTAATCAATTTATTTCCTCCGTGGCAGAGAAACTTGATGCACGAGCCTCCAGAAACTCATGCTGTTTAAACTGAGCTAACAAAACACTTTGAAGACTAACTGACTCTAAAAGACTCAGTATAAACTGACTTGAAGGCACTCGCTAGCATAGCTACATTAAGGCTACAAACAAACAACCCATAGTGGAACGACCCGGTTACAGCAGTACACCCTCTATTCAAATAAAATATCTGATGTTGTGAACACATAATTGTCAAGCTCCACTTTTTCAAATGTAATTTACTGAATAAAATATTGTCTTATATTTGGGCCAATATGGTACCATGTTTGTGTGCCGATATCTTCCAGTACACTTTGCGAAACCTGTGCTCTTGATGTTTGCTCTTCCATGTCTATTTAATCCTGTCGCTTTCAATGCACATGGTCTACATTTATATGCATGGTATGAGAAATTTGGGTTGGTAAGTGATGTCACTATCTAAGCTATAAGTCAGAATTTTGCTCTTTCTAATAAACACTTTTCTGTCCAAAGTTGTCATTGACAGAGTATTCTTTGACTATGAACAAAAACATCCTCTTGCATTTCCTCTACTATTAGTCATCCTCCAGTCAAACATTTCTGAAGAATGTCAGAGAAGTTGACTTTTTTTTTCGGAGCACATCCGAACATTTGACATCAATGTTGTTTTCTCTCCTTATGATTCACAGATGAGAGAAAAAAGGTTCTTCTAGTTTTTAAAGTTAAGACAACGTAGCCACCAAACTTGCAGGTGGATTGGCTGTTCTGCGGTTCAGATGACCCTCAGCGGGTAGACTAAAGTCAGCCCGCCCATTTCTTCCCTTCAGACATCAGCGAGCCCTCAACAAAACCTTCTCCCCTGCTGATAAGCTCAATCTTGTTCATTCTCATTCTGCCTGTCTCCATCGTAGCTCTTTTCCTTTCCTGTCACACCGTCTTTTTTTCCCCTTTGCACTCTTTGCAGTTTCACAAAAAAAAAACTCCTGTAAACAATTTCCTCTCATTTCTATGCCTATGTTGGTGCTCTGAGTCCTCATTCAAAGAGCAGAGTGCATCAGCCAAGGTGAGACACCAGCCAAATAAACTCAGTGTTCTCTCTATGGGCATATACAGAAAGCTGTAGTTTAGTGGTAAATAATGCTATAGTTTTACCTCAAGTTTTGCAAAGACATGCACATACTCTACACAGCATTACTGGGGTTATAAGAGAGATAAAGACCAAGAGTGGAGGGTTAAATATCCCAATCTGAGATATTCATTATCAGCAGAGAAGGTGCAGTGAGAGATGCACCAGGTTGAACATGCATTTTCCCAAATCTATGCTACAAGCCAGGAAACACAAAATAAAACAAAGCAATGAAAACACTGCTTGCATCTTGATCCCGAGCAAAACGATAGGGCTTGTTTTCATGCACTTAACAGAAGCTATTGTTTATTCACCTTAATATGGCTGTACTCTGCCTTGCCGGACTCGCTGCTGACAGGTTTAGTCTCGGGCCTGGGTTTGAGGACTTGGCGCAGTGGACTGGAGATTGGCAAGCCTGTCACACTGATCCCATCTGAAAAGACATCAGAGCATCACAGAGTCAGCAAAATAAGCAGGGCTATTAGTGAACAGCAGCTAGTAGAGCAGCAGAGCAGGAGGTCTCACGCTGTTAAATATCAACAGTCTGTGATGCATTACAGTACTTTACAGGAGCTATGATTAATTGTTTTAATTATCATTTTAATGTAACCACTCTCCCTCATCTACTTCTTGTTCAGTTAGTGAATTACTACATTTACCAGAATCACCATGTTCCTGAGAATTACTTGATGACCCCCAGGAAACAAACTTCTGATCAAAAGTAGGAGTGTATACATATTAATTTAACAAGCAACCAACCAATTTCTTAAAAAAAAATGTTGTGACTCTGGTAACACAATGTGATCACACCCCTTAGCTCAAAACACGACATGTCTGGTGTCTGATTGCATACTGAGGCTGTTAGTGAAGGAGAAATTGGTATCTATGGCCTTTTTACATCTTTTAAAGCTTTGCCTGATAAATGATTGTTGAATGATTTAGAAAGCAGCGAGTTCTTAATGATTCTGCAGGGAATCATTTTTCTATCAAACTTAACTATGTTATGGAAATATCTTGACATGTCGTCACATCTGCATGGGAACAACACTTAAATTGCTAAACATACATTGCAAATAGTGGTTTTTTTAAGTTTAAATTGTTTTAGAGCAGACCTTTCTTTTCAGTAATCTATGGCTTGGATGTATACTCTCAACTGGAAGTTTATTAGGTACACCCAGCCAAAACTAATACACTCTAGCCCTGCAATAAACCCTACCTTCATAAAGGTTATTATGTTCAGGGAGGCATTGATTCACCTTAATGGTCATTTTGGAGGCTGCAGTTTGTGGTGCTGTTGAATTGTATTGCGTTATAATGAGAGGTGCTACCAATATTTTGTCTACCCTCATCCATAGAAATACACACATATATGTCTATTCATATAAATGGAGGCATAATTAGTAAGATATACTAATGATATCAATGTATTTTTTTCTCAAAATGCTGTGGTCAGTTTGTCCTGCTAGATAGCAAATGTCCTACTTTCAAATTATGGTACAAAGAAATTGAGTTTTTCTATTTTCTTAAATAATAGAAAATCTGAGGGTTCATGCTACTACAAGCATGTGAGGAATAAATGAATGATTTTACATCCGTGACCTTGAGAGAAGCAGTGTGGACACAGGAGCAGCTGCACTATCAGCAGCTGTGTTCGGCACCACCACAGGGGCTGCTGCTTTCAACCCACTCAGACAATACTCAAAAATGACGCCCAGAGCCCACGCTCTGACGTCAAAGCCGCCATATCACTCTCTGACGTCAGTGGACTGCAAAGCCCCGCAATTTCCCCTTAGAGAGGGGAAATTACCGGGCTTTGCAGCAGCTCAAGCAATTTGGCTCAAGATAGACAGATAGTCATATTCAGACAATCAAACTGTAACAACCACATGCAAGATTGGTAAAATAGAACCAATTGGAAGAGTACTTCTGTTAATAAGGAAGTCAGAGCGACAGCACGACTATGTGGACACGGAAAAAAGCGTTGAGCTCACATTCACAGCAAAGAAGTGCAACAGCAAACTGGAACAGATCAGAAAGCAGGAGGGCTTCTCACTAAAATAATGAACTATAAAACAGGGGACATCATTAGTAAAGGCTTGTCTCTAGCAATAGGGACAATAAAGAAAACAATGGACTCTATTTGTTTCCTTTTATTGAATCTCTTTAGTGTGATGAGTCGCAGAAAATGATATTTTAAGTGAAGCAAACACACAGATTGTTTTTGCATCTTCTTTTTATCAAATCAAATTAGCAGCTAGGGCTGTGTGATATGATGATATATATCGTGTGACCATAAATTGTTTCATATTATGCTATCATTTATTTCGTTGGGATGTAAATCACGCTTTTTACAGCGATACTTCTCATCATTTGGAGTCTGTCCATCTTTTGCGTGGATTACATTGATAAATTACTCTTCTTGGCTTTTTACTTGAGAAGCTTTTATTGCACTTACAGTAACGTAACAAGTTTAGTTGCCGTCAAATCTCCACTGCTGTCTGTCTCTCCTCTGCATGCACACGGAGGGTTCAGCCCCGCCCGCGCTGAGAAAGAGCAGAGAAGAGGGAAGCAGCGAGACGACGACTATAAATGACAGCAAAACGCAGAAGAAACTGTCTTTATTTATGTTATTTACCTAATTTATGTGCACTGGTTTAATTTCAGCTCAGTGTGAGAGTCTCTGCTGCATTTAGCTGTCATTTATGATCACGCTACTCTGCTCACTATGGTTCACTGCGGGCAGGG
Source organism: Thunnus thynnus (assembly GCF_963924715.1). Classification (NCBI taxonomy): domain Eukaryota; kingdom Metazoa; phylum Chordata; class Actinopteri; order Scombriformes; family Scombridae; genus Thunnus; species Thunnus thynnus. The sequence continues at coordinate 25,784,759 of NC_089531.1, forward strand.
CTGAGCCCTCTGTGTGTGTGTGTGTGTGCTGCACACACACACACACACGAGAGACTGTGAACCAGGTGAAGTACTTGAGTTGACAACTACACTTGTTACGTTACTGTAAGTGCAATAATAGCTTTACGAGTAAAAATCTAAGATTCACTACATGCCCCATTTCGAGTCTACAAAAAAGAAATATGCATCACACCATCGACTTGTGCCATCCATCGACGAGCTTGAAAATGCGATAAAACAAAAAATGAGCTTCGGCCAAAGAGCTGGCACTGTTTCTCTTTTTCATTTTCAACTTTATTCAAAAATAGTGCATACAATATGACCAGTGTATTCAGCATCATTTTATGTTGTTTAATTTTTGACACTGAAAATATTGACATAGTAGATCACAGTGTGATCTAGGGTGACCAAAGATTTCAAACTGTTTCTATCACTATTGTTAACTTTTGTCTGAGTGAAACTTGTCATTGTCAGCTGTTGTCACTCCTCTGGTGACGGTAATCTCCATTCTCTATAACCTACTGTTAAACAGATCACATATGCATCGAGACATAGACTTAAGGTGGCAGGAAATAGAACAACCAGAAAAATACAGAGAGAAACACTCTCAGACTTTATAGACTGCATCCTCCATTATGCTACGCAGTCTTTCAGGAGATACACGACTCGTCATGTCCTGTGGCACAAAGACTACGTGAGTAATGGGTGGCGTGATTAACGATGGCATTGCTCACAATCATCTCCTCCTTTACACCTTCCCTCCAATCAGTATCTGTCTCGTTCTCTGTCTGACGGCCTCGGGGAGAATCGGGTGAACTCAGCATTTCTATCAGTGGACGGCTCGCTGCCTGTGCTTAAGTAGAACAGCAAAGATTGGGAGTGTCACTTATGAAATAATTATAACAGCATTATCATAGATCGGAATGTCAATGAGATAACTGTGGATCTCTGCGGTTGTCAGTTGCTCCCATATTAACAAGCCTCTTCTCTGGAAGATAGATATATCTAATACATATGGAATATATGACCTGTTGCAGTGCAAACATTAAAACCTCATTCAATATCCTGTTCAGGGAAGAGAATCATGAGGATGGAAAATACAAGTCAAACACCAAACCTAGCTTGACCGGAGCCTCGTTTAACAACTATTGGCTGAAGATGGACAATCTGATTTCTGCACTTTTAAAATACACTATTCGTCCGATTCAAAGGATATATTACAGTAAAATCTTTCAGTGCCACTTCCAAAACCTCACTGTTCTGAGCCGACATGCAACACTGAAAGTGTAGGAAAGAACGTCATTATGCTTCTATCAGTCTTGCAGAGAGAGGGAGAGGGATGGGGCTACATGATGAGCAGAAATCTGTTAGGTAATATACAAAGAACAAGTGATTACCATCATTACTGAAAGCCATTCCAGTCGGTCTGGACGCTCCATTAAAGGCAGAGGGAGATCATCTACAAACAGCTGCTTTGTTTTAACAGCAGTAACAAATGTCTAATATGCAGCCATTCACACGGTGTTTAACTTGACTTATCTAAACTATGGCTATTCATTTTCTACTACAAGCTTTTTCTTAATAAAACATTACTCGACAAAAAAAAGCTAGAAAAGTATGGTTTCCCTGACGATTTGCAGTGTGCTCCTTTTCAGCAACAAACGAACTTTAGTACTTCATCAGAGATGTTTGTGCACTGGTCTTTTAAGAGATCACCTGTCAAACAGTCCAGTACTGTGGTTTGTCCTCCACTGATATTCTCTGAATGAGGTTTACATAAAGGGGTTCTGTGGGTTGCACTCTTTGTCTGTTCAGCAGTTCAGGTGACTATCAATACTTATTGGTAACTGCCCAGTTTCCTTCCATTTATTTCCAACAAACTCAAAATGTAGGACTGGAAGAACATCACTTCCTTTGCTACTAGGGCTGGATATCGTTTGAAATTTTATGGTACTCATGATAATATGATGCCTGAAGTTTTAGTGCCAACACCAAAATGATGCATTTGTGATACCTTACTTTGAGAAATATAAATGTTTTTTTTTTCATTTAGCAAAAGAAGCCATAGTTCTCAAATGTGAAATGTTGTCTTAACACATACTACTTATCTATATCCATATATACTTATCCCCCAGATAAAAGACCCACCAGACTACAGATGTTTGGAACATTAAATAGAAAAGCTTTCATGAATGGGCTAAAGGTTGAATAACTGTTGTATCACTTGACAACAGAGAGTAGTCGAATGGAAATCTAACACGAACATGTCAAACATTATTACTTTAAAAGCTTTCTTGGGGGCGAGTGGGACAGCAGCGTATTCTCTCACTAGTGTCAACTGAGGACAAACAATGAAAGAACACTAAGACAGCACCTCCTCATCCCTTACTGATTTCAACAGAGCCTCTGAATGCTTCTCCCTCTCTCTGTTTGAGTCCTTTAATTCACGTTGCTAGTGTGTGACTTCTTCAGCATAATTTGCTCTTGTGTCTCATTACTTTTTTTCGTGGATGCAGACATTTAATGTGGTACGAGGTGCAGGCCGGGTTGTGGGGTGCAGCCGCCGCACCACTCTTCAAAAGACAACCACAACATTAATGTCTGTGGTAGCGCTGTCAGGTACGACGCTCACACCATTTAACACGATAAAGCTCGCTGCAAGTCAAGGCCAATTAGTCCTGAGTGATGACATCACTCCCGTTTGATCCTGAGTTATAGTGTTGTGGTCTCAAGCCGGACTCAGAGTGAGGGATAAACTCGTCCGCGGATAAATCAATGATGCTCGGCCTGTTCTGAATGTTCCCTCTGCACTGTTTTCACACGCAGAGGACATTTTACACAAAGACGACATCTAGCGCAGCACTGCTGATGGACTGACTTCCTACACACATGTACATATGAACAGAAGCTGATCATTTAATGGCATATGAGAAGTTTAAAAATAAATCCCACTGATGATACATAATATCATTCTCGACGCTCTGACAGGTGTGAATCAGCTACAAACTAATTCCCACTTCCGATACAGCATGACAAACAAAGGCTACACCTTGGTCATATGCGGGCTGCGAGACATCTGAGCTCACAGTTATATTTAATACAGAGAAGTGCTGATGTTAACACAATGTACCAGCAGCATACACATCAGAGAGGCTCTGACACACACTACCCAAGCTGTGAGCTATCATTTATCCTCAGGCTGTGGAGCTGGAAAGAGAGAAGGCGGGAGAGAAGGTGTGAAAGAGAGACAGAGAGACTGAAAAAGAGTGTACATGGAGACCTTTTTCTCCTGAGCAAGGTAGAGAAATTCATTAATATGCATTCACATTCATATTCATCCACATATTCACAATCACCTTCAGATTCTGGATGGGGGTGCTAGGGGGCCAGTTGATGTTAGAACACTATTTTCATCCAGTACTGATTATATTAATCTAACTAGTGCTAACATGGGCAGTGGATAGTTTTCATTAATTTAATACTGCTGAAACAATGGGCCAAAAATCTTACAACGTTTTCACATTTCAATATGTTATTAAAATTTGGTCTGTTATTATAACTGCTGTAAATCAGCAACAGGTAGTCGTCTCAGACCAGGATTTAGCACAGCTGCCATTTCTGAAAATCACTGGAATGGTTAGCCATTTTGGGAAATTACACTTCACTTTTTTTGCCAAGAGTTAGATGAGAGGATCAAAACCACTTTCACGTCTGTGTGATAAATATCAAGTTTGAGACAGCAGGTGATTTGCTTAGCTAAGCATACATTTCCAAAATGTCAACTATTCATTTAAGACCATTTCTTTTCAAGATGTTGCTATTACCTCTCCTTTTCCCTAGCGACCTACCATAGCGCCTATACTGCCTTTTGCCAGATTTATACTAATCATACTACCGCTTTTCAGAGATCTTTCAGTGCAGTGAAAAACCGTGAAGCCATATGAAGGTTAATTCATCTGTGTAGAAGACATGTTTAACTAGTGAAAGAAGTTAAAGGAACAGTTATTAAATATGTATATTTGTTTTCTCTGTGAGAGTTAGATGAGAAGATCGGTATCACTCTCATATTTGCGCAGAATGTGTGGAGCGAGAGCCAAGAGGCAGTTAGCCTAACTTAGCATAAAGACAGGTAGCAGGTAGCAGGGGGAAACAGCTAGCCCTTACTGTGCTCAGCTGCTAGTTGCCAACAAACAGTTCTGGCATGTAACTCCCCGTAAAGCTCAATTTATGGTCGCTCAGAGCTGGTTCTTACAACGCGTTGTCTGACCACATACTAAATCAAACGTGTTTATAGTTGTTCAGAACGACTTCACTCAAAGGCAGAGTGAAAAGCCGACTGTTACAGAGAGGGGAGGGTGATAGGGGAGATGTGATATTGTTTAAATACAGGGATAATAGTGCATATTTTCAGACAGTCTCTCCTGGAAGACGTTCATAGCATTGCACTCGTTTGTTCACGTGAACAGTGACAGAGATAGCTGTCAAGAATGAAAAAGAAGAGCTAGAGAGAGAAGTTCGAACGCTCGCTCCTCTCTCACTTCCGTACAGCTGGCCAATCACTGCGTGAAGTGGATGTGGATGTTACAGAAATGGCTGTGCACAGCCTCCCCTCTTATTCACCATCAGACAGGTGCAGGGGGAGGAGGTTTACTGGTCCGTCAACTGGTCCAGGCATCACAAAACAGCAGTTGCACAGTTTCCTAGATTAAAGGAATAGTTGGGAGTCTGGAGTCTCCAATGGTTGCTCAGCAACCTCACTGTGATGACAAGACCCCAGGAAGTGACTGCACCTGGCTCAGAAATAGCCCTTCTCTCACTGTTGACAAGAAAGCAAATAAGCACATTCCCCAAAATGTCAAGCTACTGCAAATGTTTTTCTGGTTGGGAAACTTTGGTTAAGCCTATTATGCTGTTGCCTATAACACGGTAACATTTCACTAATTGTACAATGTGATGCTATTAAAATTTTTGTGATAATGTGTGATGGCTAAGCAGTACAATTTAACAGTTGCTGAATGCAACATTTTTGCCTTCAGTAATCAAGATTTTACAGTTGAATTAGCAAAGATGGCAGAACTTCCAGCACACAGGAGCACAGACTGAAAACAAAGCCAAACAACTGGTTTTATGCAAATATGTCCATCAGTATATTAACACAACATTAATGTGATTATGTTAATGTATTAGAGAGTTAGATAGCATCAAATGTGTTTAGCAAAAACTGCTTCCCATAATGTCACTATAATAACTGCATTCAAAGCTGTTGTTTAGACCATGTCTTATCTCCTTAATTCAGGGCCTCAATTATTGCTCGGCTAATTAAAACACTGAAATAGTATCGCTTAAATGACCTCATGAGGAGAATGGCACTGAGGCTGAGATAAACATGCAGCGTCGTATGTGTTTACTTTCTCAGTCATCTGAGTCCACATGCATACACACACAAACCACACGCAGAGTAAAGTCTCTGTGGTGCAGGAGCCGGTCCATATTGATCTCTCATTAATATTTATCAGCTCATAGTGTCTGTGGTGAAGAGGTTCAACAGTATGAAGAAGGAGGTAGAGAGGTCAGGAGCGAGACAGGAAAGAAAGGAGACTGAGTATTAACTACAGTATGAGAAAGACCGGAGAAGGAACACAATGAATGAGCTTCAAGCAAGGGGAGAAGATCAGACTTGTTTTTTTTTTTTTTCAAAACTAGGAATAAGAATTAGAAGAAAGGATATCCAACTGTTGAAGTGGGGAAGCCAGAAGCTAGGAGAGAAATGGAGGTGTAGAGACCTTGAGACCTCTCTCCTATTACTACTGAATCTTAAATAAGGCAGCCAGATTCCCTGTAACAAAAAGTATAACAAGGAGGGCTCCGTGTACGGCAGTAAATTAACTCAAAGTTTTGCGTTTAACATGTGCATAACTTCAGCTGTACAGTTAGAAGACGCTATGAAAATTCTATTATAAGACACTTCAGGATAAATATAGGAAAAACCTCTGCCTACTGAAGGAAGGTGCACTCGTTAGGTCCACCTTGCTGAAGCCCTAAAAGAAATCCTTCCTTCATGAAGATTCTAATGTTCAGTTTCTGTTTTGGAGACATGTTGATCATTTTGAAGGTGGTAGTTTGTGGTGCTGTTGAATTATATTTCTTTTTAACATATAGTGTACATATTGTATTTCTGTTTGGTTTTGTAGCAATTGATAAGAATAATTTGACAAGATGTGCAAAAGGTGAAAGATGTACAAACTCACTTTGGAATAGCTTAAAATATGTTTAAACATCAAATAATGAATTTCTACATAACGCAGTTTAATAGAAGGGATTTATGATTTGTCGAACAGCGTGACACATTTAAATGAATTATGTTACAGGCTGTTAAAGATCCCCTCCAGACATGTAAAAAATATTCTGCTGGAATGATCATAAAAACTAATTTTGCCTCATACAGTTCCTCCACAAAGAGTTCAATTGTTAAATTGTTAAATCTCTAAATGACATCTACTCCTTTGCTTTCACTGAAAAATCCAGAATCTATGAATATGAAAATATTACTTCTGTACTAGTTGTGATGTGGAGGATAGGAACTCTGCACAGTGAAGAAACAAAACACAAAACACATTTGAGTGGAGGGGGACTTCATATTGACTAATTACAAAATTCCATAATTATAATATATGTATATAATGTGTTATTACATTATACTCATATACAGTATGTTGCAGGGAAAACTTAACAGTACTGTATTGTGGATCTATCCAGAGGACCATTTTAACAATTGAACAATCTCAGCAGGTTTACACTGACATACAGTATGCTACCAGGGTTATAATGTGAACGGTGTCCACTCACCATCATTGAGGTCCTGCAGCAGGTTCTCCTGACCGGAGAAGTCCAGCTTGACTTTGATGTTGACAGTCAGTGTCACAGCCTGGCCGGGCTTTAGAGGCAGGTGAGACACTGCTTCCTCCAGCTCCCAGCTCAGAAACTCTCCAAACACTTTCTCTGCACGCACACACACACACACACACACACACACACACACAAGTCAAGAGGAATGCAAATTAAAAACAAACAAATGAAACAGAAAGCAAATACAAAAATAACTTCAGAGCGTGATGGTACCTACTGGGATAAACGACAGCGAGGCTTGCCAAATTGATGCTTCAACAATTATGGATCTAAATATTTTTGGGCGAGCAAAACAAAATGACATTGTTGTGCTTGTAGCTACCCAAAGGCACACTGCACAAATAAGCATTTAGCAGAAAAATTCACTTTGAGTTGCTGCTTCCTGTCTGTGTAGTTTTGTGCAAAATGAGATGGGAAGAAAAGAGGACACCTCATTGTAACTGCACAAGGTTACGCATCACCATGAAGACCAAAGTTACTATGATGTTTCTGTGCTTTCTGCTTTCAGGAATAACAAAGCTGCTGATTGGCCACCTACCCAGAGTCCTTTTGGTGCCCGTCACTAGACCTGATGCTCTAATTTATGCCTCCAACCCCTTCTACCTGAGACGAATGACTCAGCTGCATCCACTTCAGCCAGGAGCATCAAATGAATGATACATCACCTGAATAAAGCATGTGTTCTGTCTATGCAGGTGAGCCACTCCTGCTCTTAGGGATTGCAGGAACAGCAAGCAGGCATATTTTAACAGAAGCACGGCAGAAGGGGAGAAGTGAGCTCACTGTAAGAACAACAGTTTACACGTCTCTGCTTGATTCAAAACCAAAGCCTTTAAAATCCTCTAGGAGGATGTGAATGTAGGCGCCATTAAATAAAGATTTTGTGAATAACGCTCCACTTTAAATATTCATAAACTCAGAGCTCCTTTCAGTGAATTAAGAGAGAGGAAAAAAAGAGCAGGCGAACAGAGAGTGAGGTGGTGGGGAAATGATTTAAAAGAAATGGGATTGGGACGATAAAAAAAAACCCAAGTCGTTCACTTGAATATGCAACACCAGGCCTTGTAATTCAACAGGTGAGACAGCTGAGATTGTGGATGACGATATTATCGTTCCACTAAACTATGAGTCACGAGAAATGGGAGCCACTCTGAGTGTCCGGAAATCTTCTGGGCCTAATTTGAAGTATTAACCAGGCACATCCTGTTCCTGAAAAGTACAACATAAGAGATCACATCGCTGCTGCTTCAGAAAAGACATGAAACAACCTCTATTTCATACACTGTCCGGAACACTTAGGCTAGGTTTTCAGATTTTCATCCTCTCAGGCTTTTCTGCTTTTCTCTCTCTCTCTCAGTAATGTCCCTCCCTAGTTAAAATAGGTGTAGGGGCACTGCAGTGGATCGAGGTACGTACAACAGGCACCAATCAGGAAAAATGGAGACTAGAAGGGCATAATTAGAATCACGGAGCAATCAAGCAATAGAGAAATTGCATGAGGTACTGTGTGACTGTTAATAGCTGAAATTCTACAAATAATACTGAGATTAAAAATTCAGGAGCCACTGTACATCCTATTTAACATAAAGTCGAAAGGTAATTAGGGAACAAGGGGCTTTGGGTGTATCCAATTGACGCGATCAATACAGTGTCAACAGCAGGCACGAATCAGCCTAAAGGAGGACTCAACACTAAAGAGAAACATCTGAGATATCTGTCCCCTACACTGTCACACCCTCAAACAACCAAATAAGATTCACAAACAAGACATATAAGCAAAGCAGGCCATGGAAAATATTTACACTACAATCACATTAACAGATTTAAGTGTCAATTGTCAAGATTTGATATGCAATATATATATAACATAACAGATACGTGTCTTCTTTTTAAGCAACAGAAAATCATTTTATTGGTGGTTTATTTGTGTTCTTCACTATACAGGGTTCCCCACAATATATTATAGTACAGGCCTGCTGCCTGGCATGAAAGGAAGGCAGCCTCCACTTATTCAGAAGAAATTATTACACTTTAATAAAATACAACATTAACTTTCAGAGAAAATGAGCAGAGGCTCTGCATCACAAAGCAAAGGCCGTATATTTAATGAGAGGCGGCAGTGATTTAGACTTTAATTTAGTAACTAAACTGAATGCATGATGGCATATGTCAGCATCTGACTGATCCAGCTCAGGTCTGAAGCTACAATGGCCTATGACTATGACTATGACTTGACTATGTTCATCATTTGGCTCTTAGTCTGGAACACATCAGTTTTTCAGGTAACTAGTCATAAACCAAAGTATTGTATCAATTGCAATTTGATCTAATATTCAATATATATTAATAATATTAAAGGTAAACTATGCAGGATTTGTCGGTGTTTGTGAACACACAACAAGGTCGGCCCCTCCTCCCCGGCTCAACGAGCGAGCCAGAGAGAGAGAGCAAGCAGTGGTGCTCAAGCGAGCTAGAGAGTGAATGAATAGAGGGAGCAGCGCTAACCAGAGAAATAAAACATTGTCTTCTGATTGTTTCACGGCCGTTACATTCTAAAGCAAAATAAACACACCCGAACCTCCGAAAACCTCCGTCCAACCCTGCAGGAAGGTGCTTCGTTGCCAGATGTTGTGTGAATGCAGAGCTTAATCCTGTCTACTGTGGCCTCTCTGCTCTGCGTGTGTGTAGCTCAGCCCCGCCCTCGCTCAAGCAGACACACAGACCTGCAGCTCTTTATATATCCATGACACAAAGACAGAGGGCATAGCGGAGCAGAGGAGAGAGACGGGGGACAGCCATGTAAACTAGTTGCTATGCTACGAGTCCTGACCTCACACCTGCTTGCTGATATTGGCTGAGGGCCACACGCCCACTGCCCAAAAGTTGACGTCCAGAAGTGTCCCAAACACAGCAAAATGTTAAGAAAATACAGGCGGAGGGCAGAGTCTCTGCAGATACATACACCGCCACACACTTCTAGTGGGTCATAAGTGATGATTGATTAGGATTATTTTTGTATGAGTCTACATGTTGTTTTTAAGGAAATTTCCTACATAGTATGCCTTTAAACGTCTGTGGCAAATTTCATGGTAGTCCATCCATTAGTTACTGAGACATTTCACTCTGAAGTAAAAATGTCAGCCTGATGGTTGTGATGAAGGAGAAGTCCGAGGATCATCAAAGTCATTTAGAAACATCGGGAACCTGAAAATTCTGTGTCAATCCATCAAGTAAGATATCAAAATACTGCGACAACTTTGAGCTGCTGGTGGAACTTGATCAGGTGATCACCAAAGTAATTACAGTTCCTTCTCTGGGGATCATGAATGTCTGTACAAAATATCACAGCAATTCATATTTTTAGAGATATACAGTCTGGAACAAAGTGGTGGTCCAACCGACCAGAGGACATTGTCATCCTCATTTGGCAATGTCAGTTTAAAAAGAAGTTAAAGTTTGAAAAATCCAGGCAGATTGCTGGTTTATTCAGGAAAAACCAACCTCATAAGCGGGAGTGCCAGCAACACTGTTTAACACTGTTTGATCATCACTAAATAGACACACAATTTACCCAACAGAGTATCTGCCAACTTTACAAAGCTTACTACTTCTGTTTCCTCAGGATACTTATGATGTTTTACATTGCTGGTGGCTGAATTTGCCATTCCCTCACAAAATCTTTAAAATTCAAATACACAGATATTCACAGGAACTCATTTGTAAAGTGTATGTCATAATGGAAGTTTACAATCTCCTAAAACATTCCAGAGAGAAATCAGCACTAATAAAAGGATTTTTTAGGAAGACTGAATAACAAACCGGCGTTAAAAATATCCTCAACTTAGCTCAAGTTATTAGATAGGTAAACAGATAGGAAGGGAAACATGCTATACTGTACATCAGGAAACACTATGGAAGCACACATTAACAGCACTCAAAAGAAAATTGATGGAATCAAATAAAAAAGAAGGACTGCACAGGCAGCTGACAGCCAGCTCTGCTCATTGTAACCAAATCACTCAGGCAACATTAATCCTCTCTTTTCCTTTTTAATGGGCTTTGCAGTGGAAGGTGTTTGGTCCTTATGAGACATTTGATATGAATGTGCGTAAAAATGTTTTAGGGGACAATTGAGTCGTATTGATGTTTATATGCGCAGAAGGCAATGAGGAAGCAGCAAGGAATAAAGGTCTGATGGCTTACTTTATGCTATTCGGAGGCCACTCGGTTTATGTTTAGTCGTATTTAAATATGATACAATAATAGATTATTGTATTGAGGTTTGTTTTTGTTATCTATTAAGTTTTCATAAATAAGTATTTATTTTTGGAGGAGCCGAGGACCTGTCTCGTATGTGAAGGTGGCTGTGGCTGTGCTGTGGCTGTGGCAGAAAGAGTAATGTTTTGTTTGTTTTGCCACAGATGTCTTCCTATTGTGACTCTTCATCTTTTATTCATTCAGAGAGGGAGAGAGAGAGAATGCAGAAGGCTTCAGAGAGGCCCTCTCAACTGTGGCCTGTCTACAGCCGCGACCGGGTTGTTACTACGGAAGCAGGCAGATGAGGACGGGGTAATATAATGACCAGTGATGGTACAGCCTGTCACCATGGTGCTGCGGTGTGACACCATGGCCCCAATCGTTACTGCATCAATGATCTCCTGCTTAGTGATCAGGCATGCAGACAAAAACATAGCGTCGCAACTTGCAGCGCATGTATGACTGAGGCACCCGGGGCGTGAATGTTATTATGTGGAAGCGATTTTTAAGGGAGGAAGAAAATGAATGTATCGTGCACAGTGACTGGAAGAAAATGATACAGCACTGAAGCTCATACATGAAAATTGCCCCTATACCTGACTAACCAGGACCCAGATGTATACACAATGTGTGTGTGTGCACAAAAACCACGCATAGACTATTTCCCACACATAAACTGCTATTTATAAAACAGAATGTGCTATGAGAATGTATGCACCTGATGCATACTCAGTACAACTCATAGACTATCTTAAATACCACTTTTGGTGGTTTGGAGAACTAATGAATAGAACTAGAATAGAACTAGAGCTAGTGTTGTCAGGTTGTGCTTGCCAAGAAAGGTTTACTACCAATACGGGTATCTAATATGTTTTTTTTTTTCTTTTTTCGGTTGACTTGGAGGAATTTTATTGATAATGATGTTAGTAATTGTGTTGGTTTTGTTGGTTGTATGATGTTACAAAGTGACCTGGACTTCTGCATCTCTGCTATCTTTACACCAAAGAAAAAAGATCCTGGATTTAATTGCGCCATCCTCAACAATTTAGTAGTTGTTTATAATTTGATCTGTCTCCAAATTTCAACTTAACGTAACTCAACTACAAATACTTCAGACCATGCTTACACATGCTTTTTCTAAAAGGTCCGGAGGTAGAGCTGTATCCATCCAGAAACCACCTTTTAATGTTACCCTCTGAAGTAGATGATTTCTCATTGTTAATGGAATGAGATGATATAACAACAGTAACAATTTGATTGATCAGATTAAAAACCACATACTCATTAAAATGTTGTAATTTCTTCAAGGACCGGTCTTATTTAAGGCACTTTACTTAGAAGTGCAGTGGCTTAAGAAGTTATGGAAATAAAAAAAGATGAAGTTACACAGAGAAAATAACTGGATGATCAATTGCACTGCAATGCAATTAGCGGGCCGGGTTGTATCACACAGCCCACCAGGCGGTTCCTCCTCTGAGGCAATATGTGTGCTTTGGCTGAACTGTCATTTTCCGACACTTTAAAGCTTTTTACAAAAGACTCCATCAAACAACAGGGAGACACTTGAAGACCTTGTTATTGTTATTCAATATGATGAAAACTTAGAACATAGCATCTTTTTGTATTGCCTAACAGAGACAAAAAAAAACCACAAGCTGCAGTATGGCTGCAGTGCAGAAACAAGTACACTCCGGTATGTGCTAATTCACAAATCAGCCGAGAACAAACTGGGAACAATCGCCTACATATACAGGTGATTTCAAAGGCAGCTCATCTACTAGTATATGCCCAGAGGTCATGCTGATTAGCATAAAACAGAGGCCACTCTGCTTAATGACTACAAGGTAAAGCAACACAGTGGAAATACGATCAACATCACTGTAGATCTTGGTAAGAACATGTTATGAACAGAGTAGCTCTGTGTCTCGCTTAAATCCAAAAACAGACCAGACGAAACGGCTCTGACAGACAGACTTAACACACCATGATGACAACTGAATGAATACAGAAATACAGCTTTACATGGGACAATAAGATCCCTTCAAGATAACAAGCTTTTCCTTTTCCTCTCCTACCTCCCCTCAGACAGACACCTTCACTACTGCTGTCTTCCCTTTGAGATGCTATTTAGTGAACCCTTTACCAGCCTGAAATTTCTAACATCATTTTAAAAAATAAAGTTTACTTTAAAAGTCCTAAATCACTGTCAGACATCAGGGCTTTGCAACATGAAAATGATACCCTGCCATCTCATAACCTCATCTGAACAGATAGTAATAGTCAAAACTGTTAAAAGTACTGAGCCATGTGGATCACGTGATTTTTTTTTTTTTTTATTTAAGAATAAATGTGGAAGATAAACACTTAAAATGAGGAGAAAATGAGGAATTTCAGGACAACAAAGTTTGGAAAAAGTCAAAATAACTTATTTTCTGGAGACAACTGACACTTAAGGGGTTAAACTAATACTGTACATCTCAATGAGAGACTTTAAAAAACCAATATGTGAATTGTGAGACTGTCTGCCATGGAAAATCTCAACTCGGATCAGTCATTGGCTGAGAGAGGAGCTTATAACTCTGTTCTATTAAGCCAAAGGTTCCATCTGTGCAAAGAAATAAAATTCTCAATTACAAGAGCTGCTCATGTCTGAGGTGAAATGTTTCCAAATTGTGATTTCTTAAATAATCTTTGTGTTACAAGCGCATCCCGGATATGTTATCACTCAATACACTTCAACAGTTTCAACAACAAACACTATCACAGACAGCCTTTAAGAACAAAGTGAAACACAAATTGAATTTGAAAAATTCATCCTGTGACAGAGTCCAGACGGAAGCTGATGTGACATTAAAATGGCCTTCAAAGGTCTCCCAGCTCAGATGTGGTGTACTTAATTGCTTAGAGGGGATCTTTCTTTGTACTGTAATGAAGGCTGCTGCAGGAGCACAGACAGGGAAATGGCAGAGTGGCGAAAAGGAGGGAATCTTGACTGTGGTCACTTTGCCACAATTAAGACAGAATAATGCAGAATAAGCAGGGTACTGTATTTGCCTGAATGCTGTTCATACATCCAACATTAATGAAACTATTTAAAGTGAGACTGAATGATGAGCAGAGATAACTTGGAAAACTGATCTATAACCATCTGTTATTCCCAGCACAGCTAGCAGGCAGGATTATAAGAAGGAAAATGTAATCAAGACAACTAAAACAACTACACAGACAGTGATCTGAAATACTGTTGATGCTTGAGTCAATGCACATGTTCTAATGTTCATACTTTATAATAATCACTGCTGCTTCCTATTCTTCCTTGCATGTGTGTTACATGATAAATGCACATTAATAACCATTGTATTTGACTATGTTTAAGGTTGGTTTGTATGTGTACAGGAGGCAGTGTCTGACTGCAAAGGTAGAGATAGCTGGAGTACTGATAACATTATCATAGCTTCCAGACTCCTCGACTAAGAGCCCTCAAGGACAACAGAGAGACAAAGACAAAAGTTTTTTGATGTTTAAGTATTAATACACACTGTACATATGATGTACGATTTAACATTTATTTTGATAATAAAATGGTTATTTTGTATTGGATATTCCTTTACTGTATATCACATGTGTTCTTCTACTAGTATTTGAATCATTGAGTAATAACTTTACCAGTGAAAGTAACTTCTTTTGATTTTATTCATGTTCTGATAAATATACATCATAACTCAGACTTCATTAGTAAGGGTTAAATATCAATAGGGTTCTGACCAAATGTCAACAGTCAGTACTGAATACTTTGTGTGATGCTCTTCTTGTTTTAGTTAAAATCAGACTTTTCTCATGTAAAATTGTATTCATGGATGAGGGGTGAGCTTTGAAGAGACCACAAAAAGCATCAGAATGTTAAAAAGAAAAAGTGAAATGTTGAAATGATCAAGGTTGAGATGGTATAAATCCCTTCCAATTATTGCATGTAGGTACAACATATATTATAATATTATGAAAAAACAGTACATAAAAATCAGGAATTTTAGAGTTCAGGGTTCATAGACAAAGTGCTTCTATACTGGTCACTCTTTTGCTCAAGGACACAGTGAGGAGGACGAGAAAAAAAGGAGAAACAGAGGAATATAAAGAACTGAAGAAGAAGCTATTGTCTGGAAGTGGAGAAGATAAGGATTTGAGCAGGAGAAGAAGAGAGCTTGGAAGGCCTGAAGTTGAAAACAAGGACAAAGATGATGATTCATTCAGGATACCTTTGAACAATAAAGTAACAGAAAAGCTTTGTTGGTGGTTTCTCTTTTTGTAGGTTTTATCTGCTACAACTGAAAATGACTTTTTCCCATTTTTTGTGAGTTTGACCTTTTGACCTTCGACTTGCAACCAGTCCTGAAGCTTTAAAGGTTGTAAAGTTTAACGGGTAAGAACTTAAGGGTAAAGGACAGAAATGTACTTTCATTCATTTATAACTGGATTTTAACAATTTACTCACTTTTACTTACATTATTTTGTCTTCTTATTAAATTTGAAACATTTATCAGTTCTTGAACTTTAACATATCTAATCCTTGTGTTATGTATTAACGTTTTATCCACATTTCTGAAATCACTGAGCCATTGTGTTTGAGTATTTAATAAACATTTTTTCCACTGTTCTTGTTTTTTAATATTTAATTTACAATTAGTCAATTTGTTATGGCTTGATACAAGCATCTGTAATACAAGCAATTAAACTAAGTATAGAACTGAAGTTATGGAAAGTTCTATAAGTTATATCAAATTATAAAAGTTCATTCATTCAAATTTTAAGTCTTTGAGTGATGTGAAACTACAGTTGGTGTGTGTCTCATTCAGGCACTGAGAAGTCAGTTATTTTTGGTTGTTCATCCGACTCTGAAAATAACATTCTCTGGAGGGCAAAACTATATTTGCACCTAAATCATTTCCAACAACCACAACAACAGTTCCATTTCAAAGAGAACTCTTGTTAACTAGAGAGACTACACTGCACCTTGGAGTCGGGCCAGCAGGGAGAAGGGTATGTGAGAAGCAGGGAGAGGTAGACAGTAAGCGGCTGTACGAGTGTCTTCAAATCTCATACTATTTTAATTAGAGTCCTTTACCATTTACCACTGACAGGCTAATTCTTATCCACCTTAGAGCAAGAGCTGGACTGGGCTTCTGTGCAGATGTTCACAGTCAGCAAGAGAAATACAATACAGCACACTGTCATTGAGCTGTAAAATCTACATCAGGGCTGATCATCAAAGTTCTTCCCTTCCTCTATACACGATACAGAGTCCTAGATTTGTTTGTGGTTATATAAAAGAAATGCATGAAAACTGAGAAAAGTAAGACTGACATAAGCTGCCTTTTAAGACCATAAGTGTTAACACTTGAACAGAGGATATGTTAGTGTGGTCTGTCTCCAATGAAACACAGGGCCCTGGGGCCGGTTTGGAAATGTCAGATCAATTCTATATATACTGGCCTGCCAGCTCATCCCTGTGTGACTGAACTCCTGTTGAGAGCACAGGTAGAAGACGTGATTTAAAAAAGCAGATTTTTTCCTGGGTTTATCCTGAATCTACCGTGTTCCCAAGGTCGAGTCAGAGGACATACAGTGCAATTTTCTCAGCATGGTCCATTGAGGTTTGTTTTATAAAATTGTAGGTCAATAGCATTAGTTAAAAGGGTTTCAGACTGGATGAAAGAGTGGGTATATAGTGACATAAAAGAGACATGAAAAGAAACTGCTTCTTCACCTGCGTGTTTCTTCTACACAATGACAGAAAAAAGGATAAAGCAGAGGAAACTAACAAAAATCAATGTGCTACTGTATGGTTGCAAGGATAACTGTGTCCAACACAAAGGTATAATTTTACAGCCAAACATCCACCTTGGTGCTTTTGAAAATAGAGTAACATGCGATTAGAAACACTGGACTTCTACGAAAGTGGCCAATTTGAGAGGAAACTCCAAAAGCAGAGCTGTTTGCAATGAGACAAATTATCAAATAGTCTTAAGTACCAAATGTTACTCTCAATTATGACCAATTATCAGCTGGTGTTACCTTATCACAGATGTGTATCTGTGTATATGTCATCCAATAAGTCAAAGGTTCCCACAGCACTATTAGATGAGCTTGAGTATACCTCCATTGAAATAAACCATTATGTTAATAAAATGTTCACTTGATTTGAAAGTAACTCTGAAGTGTTAGTTATATATAAGTGGACATATTTTTAAATCTAATCATAGTTTTTTATTTTTTCAGACTAGCTTAGCTGCTCTGCAACCTTTCTATGTAACTCCTGGTAACTGCATCAATCAATCAATCAATCAATCAATCACTGCAATAAATAATAAGGAAATGAAGCGCAAAAATGGCAAAGATACATTCAGGTTATTTAGAAACAGTGTCATCATTACATAGTTTGTCCACAAGAGAGCAACAACACATTTATTCTCAACTGAAAAATGTCTCGCTCAACACAGATTTGATCAATTCTTTAGTAACTAAATTAAAAGTAATTTTTATCAAACAGGTGTGTGTTTTATGTTGTGTGTTTATGTTGAAAATAGACATCAGCCAATATTTTTTCTTTCTATATTGATATCAATCAGCAATGAAAATTGGCACATATTTGGGGTTGGGTTTTACTTGATGTTTAAATTGACAAAAATATAAATATACAGTATGAAAATAATGACATATCTGTATTTAGAACTGTATGCTGAACAAACTGCTAGGATAATTTTATTTTGTAACTGAATGACTGTTTATCTCTCCAGGCAGCACAGCAGAGACACACCACGAGTTGTCAAAGCACTCCGTAAAACCCCAGTGATGTCTCATTTATCCCATCATCAATAATAGAGTATAATAACAGATTGCAATGTTTGGGAAATTTGCCTCCTATTTTATCTCAACAGTTCCAAACATATTGTTCAACTATTCAAAATGTAAAGCAGCTGAAACCACGCCAAGCAAATATCATCCAACAGCATGGCTTTATACCTGCAGACACAGACGTGCTGATGAGTGCCATCTACAGGCAAAGACAGTAATAGCAGCTACGATTCTGATGCTTGCCACCTGCAGGGAAGACCGTCATAACTTTGTACGGGCTGTTTCTAAAAATGGAGCTGATTTTTTTCACACACAGTGAGACAAAGACAAAAAAGGCAAGACATAATGAGAGACACTGCAGAGATCTGAGGACCTGAGCAGGTGTTGAACAAAGAGATGGAACACAGAGTGGAAAGCCACGGGGGCACGGGAGATGTAGAACCAGAGACAACAGGGAGTGACCTCTGTAGCACTGTAGACTCATAGACTGCAAGAGGCTAGAGCACAAACTCAGTGTATGATGAAATACAAAAAGACTAAAAACAGCATTGATAGCAAATACTACGCACAGCAGTATTATCAATATATCATTGTTTGTTTTAGAATGTTTCACTTTTGCAGGTTTTCACACCTTCCACACATGCTAATAATCCACATATAGTTGCTCCTTTCTTCATTGCAATACTGTACTTTAGTCATCGACATCTGAGATATTCAGAACTTTAAAAAAAAAAAAGTAGAACCAACAGTTATGGCTTTAGTCATCTTTCTAGCTTGCTACTAACCTTTAGTGCTGACAATCTTAGAGGTGAGCTCCAGAGTCTCGATGTCCTCAGATCCAATGTTCTCTAAGGTGATGGTCAGCTGCTGGGTCTCTCCATTGAAAAGCTGGACAGACACACTGCTGGACAGCTCCTCTTTGGACATGGGCTGAGGTGTGTGAGCTGACCTGTGTGGGTATGAAGAAGAGGAATAACTGTTACCTCGGAGGTGTAATATGCTTAAGATTCTCTGGAGGTGTTTATTGCTCCTTCTGAGACAAATTCAACATATTTGCCAAGGAATAAAAATATGTGATGCACTAATGTACGGTGCTGTACAACATGATGTGGTTCAATATGATGCCAACAGTTCCATTATACTTCTATCATGATATGGCTGCTGCTTTGACGAACAGGCATTAATCAACCAGTGGAGTGTGATGTGTGTTTAAAAGCCTGTCCCTCATGTTTTGATGAAGATGATAAATGCTTTTTAGAATCTCATTTGCTGGAACTTGAATTAGAATTTGTTGATGGCTTTTTCCCTTCAGTGGGGAGTCCTGCTGAGAGCTTGGCACTGCTTTCAATGATTAGTGGGGTTTGCCATCAAACTTTGTTTGAACTATAGTTTAAGTGTTTAACGTGCAAACTAACATGGCTACTTTAAATTGTTAACACGTTAAAGTGCTAAATCTGACCTGGGATAAATGAGAAAAGTTTGATTTACATTGGCTATGAGAATTTATCTGAAGTCTTAATCTATATGTCAGGAATGGTCAGGTGGATTGTTCACAGTATTGTCAAAGGACTCTGTATAGACTACCAATCAAAAGTTTGGACACACCTTCCCATTCATTTGAATGAGAAAGTGTGTCCAAACTTTTGTACATTACACTTACATGAGGCATGTTCTCCAGTAAACAGTAAAGAATGAACACTAGACTCTAAAACAGCAAACATGACGGCCTTTTAGAGAGTAAATCCACACTGAGTCAAAACTAAACTGCTGCGCTGCTCTTTGTCAATTCAAACTTTGTGTCCTGTTGCATTTCTGGCCACATATCAGTCATTCATATCACAAGACAGTTTTTCCATTAGCTGTCAAAAGTAAAACACCTGCAGCTGATGCTTACAGGTTTAGAGTTTTGAGAAGCTGCTGGCATCTGTTTTTGCAAAGTAATGCAAATACTGCAGCAAAAGGGAATATGAAAGATTATGAAAGATCAATGTGGATGTCCTCGACAACTTCATCATACCTCATTATACATGCACATGTTCGGTATCCTAACTTTGAAACGGCAACAAATTTTCTGCATGCAGCTAGAATTACGATGCCAGTAATCAACAACTGCCTCAACGTCTTCTGAGCCTGACAGCAGATCAACACAGAAATAACCCTTCAAAATGTCACTGACATCTCAAATGCATTTTGAAAGATATTATACAATAGTAATGGAAACTTTTAAAAATCAAAACACTGAAAAATCTAAATGGTTTTGCAAATATACCAGCAACAGACATTGCTTACATTTTAGCAGATATTTCTTTCCTGTAAACTCTGACAATAAAACAGTTTTAAGAAAAATAGCTGAAGGCATTGATCTAGATTCTGGGCCTTTAAAAATGTTATGAATAATTGAAGCTAATGCTTAACATTGATGTTAGTAATGTGAAAAAGATAAGTACTGCATTTTCTGCTGGAGGCAAGAAGATATGAGAGCTGTCAAGTCAAGCTCAAGGTCTACCTGTGGACCCAGTGAGAGGACCCAGTAGATCATATATTATATTTTTATTCTATTTGCCTCGTGTGTATGCTACACTACTCTTCCAACACCAGAGAATAAAAAGATTTTCCACATCAAAAGCTTTTGAAGTGCTGTTCTTACAGGGATGACCTAAATAGCGGATTTTGCAGCAGCTCTGCTGTCAGAATGATTTACAGCACTTCAACATGGTGCGTTACCTCTTATTTTCTAGTAGTAATTTAACCCATCATTTCTCCTCTAATGTTTTCTACAATACCTGCACTGAGTTAAAAAATATATTTCACTTTACAGGATGTAAATGTGAACACAAATTCACCTGCTATGCTGATGTTTGAGTTTTCAAGGACTGCAGCTCTTTCTGACAGAAGAAAAACTGCCCTGTTGTAAGAATATCATCAGTTTTGTAAAGCACAGGTCAAAGTTTCCCACCAACTGGTATGTTTGAATATGGAGTTACGCAGCCAACAATTTAACTGTTTGTGTTTGGTTTGTTGTGTATTATAAGTTGTTCAAGTTACTGTACTAGAGCTTGGGCTCTTGATGAATATATTACTTTTTGCGCCAGGGAATTTATTGATTCACAAAACGCCTATGGTTGTATTTAACTGTAGATGTGCTTCACTGAATCTGGGCTTTCTATCTCCTCTCAACTATATTTCAAATGGTACTTATAACCTATAGATAGAGTGTCAGGTTAAAATCTGCTTAATGAATGAAAGGTTGGGTCCACAAACCTGGGCCTGACCTGAGTTTTATTTAGGTGTGACACTTCTAGTCTGTATGAAAGGATGAACGAGAGATTTAATACTCAGTCACTAGAAGACTACATAGTCTGGGTCACAATAAAATGAATATATGATTACTATGAAACTGTAGTAAATACTAACTGTGACTGCTAGCCCACTTGGCCATAATCACAGACAATTGAACATAATTTCTGAGTAAGTCAGTGCATTATATCTGAGGTGTACATATGAATCGTGTATTTTCAAGAGTGTTTTGTTTATTTTCTTTTACTTATTTATTTTTGTAGTTGTATTTGTACCCTGTTCTTATCTAGCACCTCTCAGGAAATTGCACCTCCAATCTTGTTGTACTGCTGTGCTGAGGCATTCTATTCCAGTTACACCATTTTATAGTAAACACATTGATACTGAAACTTCACAACTCTGTCACACAACTACATTTGCAGACATAGATCTTATGTGAAAGGCAATACTGTATTTAACCATGACATAGTATAAATAAGCAAACACAGGTTCTTTATCCTGCATCATACACAATAGACTCTGTTGAACATTTACCTTTTGCCATAAACTAGGAAACGACTATGAACACTATCCAAGTGCAGTGCAGTCTGTGAGCAGAGGGACAGTGACACATTTTTCATTGTGTTGGCTCTGTTCTCCAGCACAACGGATTTGAAATGAAACAATGGCTATGAAGTTAAAGTGCTGACTTTCAGTTTTAAGGGTGTTTGAGGATGTTCACATAAATAGCGGGGGAACAGTGTAGGACGCACTGGACATTTTTAAAAATTATCTTTATGGCCAAACTGTGGATTGTTCTTGACTTCACAGTCAGTCACCTGACCTCAGTTCAACTCAGCATGTGTTTCAATAACTAAAGACCTGAGTTAAACCATAAGGAAAGGAAAGCAAAGAATTTGCAACCAAAAATGAATTAATCTGACATCATTCTGACAGGTTTATCTTCATTATTTAGAGCTTTAATTCTTGCACTGTTAATTTAATGTGGATATAAACACCCTCAAATTAAAGCTGAAGTCAACACTTTAACCTTACAGTCACTGCCTGATTTTAAATCCAATGTGATTTGATATCAGGACAGTTTACTGATTGCACAGTAAACTTACAACTTCATTAACTAGTTCACCAAAACACATTGTGGGCATATCCAAAAAGCACACATTTGTAGCCCTGTCAATTTGACTGTCACGTAATGTGTTGGTGATACAGCATGTTACACTCACACCTGTACATTTAGTGAATAATCACAACCATCAATATGATATCTTTGCTTGTTTTAATGCAGATGAGATGTGAGTGTAGGGGTGCAGAGAGTTTCTGACCGTGGTAGTGACGTGCTGAGCTGGAGACGAGGAAGCGATGGAATGACCTCCACCAAACAGCCACTAGTCTTCACACCAGGCAGACCCTCCAGCAGGCAATCACTGGTCACACCAAACACTGACGTGTGGTAACCTGAGTTCAAATGCAGAACAGGAGAGATGTTTAGTCTGAGAGACTGTTGTGTTAAAGTAAAGATCTAGGCTAAAAACTTTTTTTTTTCCTGATTTTACAGTGTACGTGATAAAAGATGTTACATCAAATTTGACCAGCTCATTATGATGTGCAACATCTAGGTGCTGAATTGAGTTTTCAGCTGGACTCACCATTGACAGTGATGTTGCCAGCTGTTCGTGGGACACCAACCAGAGTGACGGGGTAGAGGCCAGACTCTGCAGGCAGGGACAGTGCAGCAGGCAGGGATTCAAACTCAACTCCAGAGGTCAGCAAACCCTGAATACAAGACAAAACAGGATGGGAAGTGATCAACATAGAAGCAAAAAAAAACTAACTTTCATCAAAGCACAAACACAAAGGACACACGAGTCCGGAAGGAGGAAAGTTAAAGAATGCAAAAAAAAAGAAACAATGTCAAATGCCAGAGAAAAAAAAACTAACTGGCAACAGCTTTGTTTCAAAATCAATAAAGACTGACAACAAACTTTGTGCTCTCCATGCAGACGTGCTGACATGGACTCTATTCTCCTTTGATAAAAGTGATGTGTAGTTGCCTGAGTCTCTGGTAAGGGATCAGAGTGAAGTTTCTCTCCAACTGTTTTATATGATCCCTCATCTTAATCCACCCATGATATCCTGAAGATTACACTGTAATCAGCATGAGATGGCTGTTTCTATAGGAGACAGGTGTTCTCCATATAAAAGCCACTTGAGCCATACATGCCTGAGAAGTGATAGAAAATATGTCCTGCAGGACTTATTTTCTGATCCCTCCGGGAGGTTTCAAATTCAGTGGTCTTAATTCCCATGTCCATTCCACGTCAGGGACTGGCTGTCAAAAGTAAAATTTTGAACACAATGAAAGTTTTTGATGGGACTTTAAATCAGCTCAGAAATACCATTTATAAAAAAGAATGCTCAGAGGATAATTCCACTTTATTACAACTTGAGCCTTATTTTTTGCGATTTTGAACATCAATTTATCAGTTACTCATCACACTGTATAGACCAAAGTAGTTGCTGAGATCTGGGAACACAGCCAGAAAAACAGACAGGTTTGTTTTTCTTAACGTAGTCACAACGCTCCGAGATCTCAGCAATTAATCAGTACAGTGTTATTATCATCACAAAGGACAGCAAAAGACAAATCGTATTGACAAGAGCTGTGACACTGTTTACATATAAATAAACTTTTTTGCTTATTACATTTAACAAAAACTACAGCTGAGGCTGATGTGAATGTCATTCGTTTTACAGGGATTTGGCCATAAGTTATTGGATTAATTAAAATTGTGACCTGATGTTGGAGCAGGATGAAAAGAGAGAAGATAATGAAAGTTTTTACAATTCATCCAGAGGGGTGCAAATGGTGCATGTCAAAGTTTTCGCTGGAGGAAAAGTCAGTGGATCACCAAAGTCATTAGATTTCATCCCCTGGTGACCATGAATGTTTATGCAAAATTTCATGGCAATCCATGAAGTGATTATTTCAGTCTGGACCAAAGTGGTGGACCGACCAACAAACAAACAGACTTTGCTGTCCCTAGCATGGTCATTATTTATAAAATGATCACCACAAAACTCAACCGAACCAATGATCTCTTCCTCTTCTTTAGTTTTCTCCTCCACTGTACATTTCTGTTATGTTTATTGAGAGGAATGAGCAAATTTAACTCTGGATTCAGTACTTCTATTCATGCAGTTTTTGTTTTGTTTTTTTCATGTGCGTTTGGCACAGTGGAAATCTACTTTGACAAGACTATTTCATATAAATCTAGCTGACTCAGCAGTCACTACTGGCACATTTACATGTCAGCAAAACCGAGAATAGCATGTTTGCCGGCTGTTAAAGCCTATGACATCAACTGCAGGACCTCAGTATTTTATGATAAAAACAATGTTTATCAGTGAATACAGCTGAAATACACAGACTATAGTTGTCAAATTGGCTACAGTAACAAAAACAGGTCAGGTCACCTAAGATTCATTAGTAGTAAGAAAAGCCTTTTCTTACCAGCCACTAAAGTGGCTTTAAAGTTTCCATTGAAAGCGTAACCATGCCCCCTCTGACTGACTGTATTTACATTCAAAGTACACACTGCCTGGTTGCATGAGGCAGACTGAGGTGACGTAATGACTGCATCAATCCCTAACAGCAGACACTACCTCACTAGAGAGAAGGCTGCTGAAGAGCTGAGCCTCTGAGGTGCCACGGCTGTGATTTAAACTCTCCTTGCTTTCACTTCTGGAGATTATACACCTTTATTGGATGGCAGAAATATCACTGTTAACCTATCGGAAATAGTTCATTTGCATTCAGTCTTGAAAAGGTTAATTAGCCTGTTTCACTAACAATAACGATTAGAGCATGTGCAAAGTGAATTGTATTGTTTGAGCTGGTGTGCATTGACTTCATTCTACAACAATGACCGTATGCAGTTAACCTTTTGTTTTGCCTTGAAGAATGGTATGATACAATAATTGTACTATTAATATCTATGATTATTTCTGTGTTTGCACTGGCACATACTGTGACTGTATATCTGAATAAAGTCATGCAGAGAGTGCCAAACAACATAAACAAAGGTTCCCAGGATAGTAATTTCACTTATCATTTTTTTATTTAGTTTGGCTCAAAATTTCAATACTACTTGTGAAATATGAAAATGCAAGTTTAGCAGTTTCTTATTTTAGAAAAAGCAAATAAATATCTCTAATTTGTTTGTGGGTAGAATTGACTGAAGCATCTGTTGGTGATCCCTCTGAAAATGAAAGGGTTGGGGTAAAAAGTGCCACTTTAATATAAAATCAATAAAGCACAAAGCAAAGCTGGGTATTAGCACTGAAGTCGTGTGGTGACTTAGAAGGAGGGCTTGTCTTGCCAAACTACAGGGTCACCTTGGTGACGGAAGATGGAAAAGTAACCTTATGTGCGTGTTTGTTTCACAGTGTGTTTCTGTTGGCTGGTTTATGTTCGGTGGATAGATGGTTGCTTGGGTCTAACAGCAGTCACTTTGTCTGGGTTGCAGAGGAGCTCTTGGCAGCTTGCGTCACCCTGCCTGTCTCTATCTGCATGACTCTACTACACCACCTGAAGTTCCCAGCTGCCGTGGAGCTGTGAAGGGCTCCAGCCTCCATCTGTGACCTGATCAATTCACCTGTAGGTGGGAGGAGTTAATGGTGTCCTCGTCACTATTTGACCCTGTCTGTTTGATTGTTTCGCTTCGCAGCAACTTTGCAAACTGGCAGTTCCAAATATTGTGAGAAGTAACTCTTTGAACTTCATTTGGGCTGTATCCATGAATGTGTTAAGAGACCTGAATACTGTGTTTCAAGATGGTGCCCCCATTATTGTAATGAAAATTGCCCACAGAGCACATACATCAAAAAAGTTGTTCAGGCTTCAGCACTTTTGTGCCCATGGACCATGCATCCAAAAAACAATAAACTGATATGGCACTTCATGACTTCATATGAGGGAAAAGGACTGCAATGTGTTTATTTCTCCAAAACAAATTCAGGAAAAGGTGGTACTCAAGTGGTAAAAAGAAGCAAAAGACTCACATCGTGCCTTTATCACTTTGCTGAATTTTATTTGAAACTAATGTACTGACAAAACTGCTTACACTCCTTATGAAGGCTTCACACCAAGATGTGTTAGCAGTCCGTTTGTGATTCCATTATTTTTTTTTGACAAAATGTACTAATGATCAAAACATGAGGTGTTTGTCTGTTTTTGCAGCCGCTGGAGTGCTGCCTTTTTTCCTGAATTTGTTTTGGCTCTTTATTTTATCTCTTTTGGAAACTAATAGCTCAAATTATGTGGAGTGTTTGAGACATTCAGAAAAAGTTCTTTAATTATTTCTTTTGTAATGATTTTGTGGAGGAAAGGCCTTTTTATACCTGAGAAAATCACATGACATCACAATGTGACTGTAGCCACTACGGCAAAAAATTGCAGCTTCAGCCCAGTGATGCTCATCATGCTATTGATCATTTACAGTAGTTTGTAAATGTCATAAATTAGTAAAAAGAAAAAAAGCCAGTTGAAAGTTCCTAAAGCCGGAGTAGACTTTGCTTGTCCAAAACCCAAAGATATTTAATTTAAAACGATATTTTCAGCAAATCATCACATTTGTTAAGGTAGAACAAGCAAATATTTCTAAGTTTGCTTTATAAATGACTTAAATAATTCATTGATCATAAAAAATTTGGTTAAAGACTTTTCTGTTGACCAACTAATCAATTAGTAATTTGAGCATTTCTTTCAACTCCCAACAGCAGGCAGGTTTACAACCAAAGACTTTACAAATGTATATCAAAGTGACTGGAAAGTCCAAAAAATCTAATGTAAGTGAGTCCAGCTTCCACTTAACAGAAAAATCACTGGCTGCTTTCTTGAAGACACTTTGTTATTTGCTTTTAAGTTCTGAATCATTCTTTCTCATAGAATAAGAATAGGCCGTAACAAATAATTTCATCTCAATAAATAAGGTGATCTGCAGTATATTTGTAGGATTGAACTGTTCTCAGTTGCTTTCACAGTTTGTGATTTGGAGAGATGACATTTATCAGACACAAAACTTGGCTCACTTTAGCTTTAACACACACAAATGCACACACAGAGACGACCAGCTGGTGATTACTCCTCCAGTTTAAACACTTTCCAGATGTTCCTAACTGGAGCTCGTCTGCATTTCCTGCATCTATCACAGCATGTGCCGTTATCAGACGATGCAGGGCGGCTAAATCAACCAGCAAGACCTGTCCAAGTCCATTTGGCATCCTCTCCGCCACAATTAAGAGGCCACTGTCTCCGTTCACACTCTGCCACAAAACTTTCACAGCAATTTGTTCTCGACTTTCCCAATAATTAAAGGCAACATCACTTTTGACAGGTAATACACTGCGTGCGATCCTGGTGTGCCACTGATATCTAGCAGCTGAGAGTAGGCTTCTCCCTGCTGGCCTTTTATTGAGCCTGATGATTGATTTGCATTTCAAGGTTGTCCCACATCACTGCATTCATAAACAGACACAGCAGTGAGCAGAAAGAAAAGCAATTTATTTGGTAATCTTTTGCACCCTTGAACCTGATAAAGTGACTCAACTAGTGTGTGTGTGTGTGCGTTTGAAAAGGAGAGAGAAGGGAGTGACAAAGTACATAAATTAGAGATGGATGTCGCAGAAGTGCAGCTCTGCACTACAATTGGAGGTCTTTTAATAAGGAAATGTTCTGAACTTACAAAGCTGCAGTCACCAAGTAGCTATTAAACAATGCAATTAAAATACTCCCTGATGTCTAATGGCTCTTTTCAAACTTTATTTTGCACAGAAAAGTAGAGTGAATGGTCTTGTGCTTACCTCAATATAGAACCTATCTGGTCTGACAGGAGGGTGTGCGAAACCATAAAAGTAATAGCACCAGAGGGGGGTGTGCCTCTCTCTACTGATGCTTTCTTACTGTCAGGAGTGAGAAGAGTTTGTTCTCACCATCCCATACAATCATTACGGTACTAAACTGTCAGAAAAGCTTTTAAGGGACCTTAATTGGGCTATCAAGGATAACCACAAAGCATTATCACTTGCACCGTTGCAGTTCTTAGGTGGGTGCAGAGGGACGGTATTACTACTGCAGAGACCATGTGAGCAACCTCCTGTTTTCACAAAGCAGTGGACAGATATTCCGCTCAAAGCGCTTTTTACACTACGAGTCATATTCACACACACACACATTCATACGCTGAATGGGTACAAGGGCTACCATGCAAGGTCCCAACCTGCCCATCAGAGGGAACTAATCATTCACACACTGATAGCACAGTCATCAGGAGCAATTTGGGGTTCAGTATCTTGCCCAAGGACACTTCGACATGCAGACTGGAGGAGCCGGGAATCTAACCGCCGATCTTCTGACCGATTAGTGGACAACCCGCTCTACCTCCTGAGCCACAGCCGCCCCATGGTGTCATAAATTTTACTAACCATGTTCTCCACTCGAAGTTCATAGGGCATGGGGTTGTAGACCATGAGCTGCACCTCACAAACATCTCCTTGAACCCACTGGAAGTCTAGAAAAAGAAAACATACGTTAGAATAAGATGCTGTTGGTATTAAATTCCATTTGTTATTAATTAGCTAAGGGGAAATACATCATTAGGATACAATGCTATTAAAGCTCAAAGAGTCAGTAAAGGCCAAAGAACCAACTTATTACATTTGTTGAATTCAAATGTGAATGGTTGTGAGCTGATTCAGACATCACACTATATAGCGAAAGGTATGTGGACACATGCTTTTGTTGACTTTTTGGTTTGGGGCGTCATCCTTGTCAAAAATGGGCGCCTACATTCCCCACAATGCAACTCGACTCAATTCACTCTACTGTGCAGATTTGGGTGTTTTATGCTAGTAGCAGCTAATGTAGCCTGGGGCTGCTAGCCCCCAGTAGAGATGAGGAGCAGGCTACAGAGGTCCAGTGACTTCACTTCTTTCTAATTCCACAGCCACAGGTTTTTTTCATTCTCAAACATTTAGACTTAAGGTTCAACGGACAGTGACATCACTTTTATTTATCAGACTTTTCCCTTTAAAAGAAAATTTTGGCTTATTAAAAACAGACCAGCTGAGATCTTGGACAAACACAATGCCCAAAGAAACCGTGAGTGCACACAACTATGCCAAGTACAGAAGGTAAAAAGTGAAGCTGGATATCAGTCTGTGAACTGTGCTGGATGTTTACAATGGACAGTTTGGATTGCACTTTGTTGTCTCTTCCCAATAATTTTGACTGGCAGGGGGT
Source organism: Thunnus thynnus (assembly GCF_963924715.1). Taxonomy (NCBI): domain Eukaryota; kingdom Metazoa; phylum Chordata; class Actinopteri; order Scombriformes; family Scombridae; genus Thunnus; species Thunnus thynnus. Next base: position 25,814,367 of record NC_089531.1, read on the forward strand.
TTGTTTTCTGACAGTCACAACACATGTTGGTTGCCCTGTTGGCCTTTTTTGGGAAAGATATCACATTTTGAGATCTCACCAATTACTTTGGTGAGAACAATATTATAACTGATAGAACTGATGTCCCAGTTGTGAAAATAAATCCCAAGTTGTAATAACATGTAGTTTTCCTTTGGACACCCAAGTCAACATACTGTGAACTTTGGTCTGGCACTGCTTTTCATGTTTTAGGTTATGCTCCTTCTTAGTACAAGTTACTGGAAATCTTACATTTTGTGTTTATCATATTTTTTTCAACAGTTTACATCCAACCCTGTGGCAAATATTTCCTGTTTCAACAAGACAATGCTCCCTTTCACAAAGCAAGGTCCATAAAGAAATGGTTTTCCCAGTTTGGTGTGGAAAAACTGGATTGGCCCTGACCTCAACCCACCAACTAGAAGCAATGACTGTTAACTCACACAAGGTAAAAGGCAGTTATGAGTGCTATATTCAAGCAGATTTTCTAAGGCCCACACATTAAGGAAATATTATGAGGAAAGCTGCAGTCATTGGTTGCCTGAGAGAAAAAAACTTGGATTTAAGAAACTTCCTAGTCTTACGCTTCTTTAAAAAGGAAGAGAGAGAGAGATTACAGCTCTGCATTGCAGTATCCATCACTCCTGAATGAGATATTGAAAGGGTTTTTAAGATTGAGGAGCTACTTTAGTCCCACTGTAGTCATACCCATCTCCATTTTGAAATGTAACATATTCCAGTCCGTTTGGAGAGTCCATTGCTGAAAATAGTCTTGCAAAAGAGGGGGTGAAAATCCTAGCTCAGACCCTGGCAGGAAAAGGGATTTATGGAAGGCAAACTCCAGCCATGCACCTTGGGAAATTAAGTCAGTCAAAAGAAAGACATCTATAATATGAATGTCTGGAAAGTCCCACACAACCCCGGGTCTGGCTCACAGGCATGCTCTCATAGCCAGCCAATTAAGTGTGAAATACACCTCAGAAAACAGAAAAACAAAGTGGATTGCTGCCATCTTATCTGTATTGCCTCAGTCCTAACTCCTCAAGTGGCCATTGAGATTCTGCACAGATGTCCAAAGGCTTCAGCTCTTTGAAACTTCATCATACAAAGCAATAATGATGCCTGGCTGCATGGTTAGTTAAACATTGTGTTTGTATTTGGTTCCTTTAAGGGGAAATTATTTTGTCAGACTGTCTTTCATTTGCTTTAAAAATCCTCTTTTATTGACCACAGACAGAATTGAAGATGTTTACTGATGTTACTGCATCCTACGGAGAAATATTCTGTAAAACTATCAGCAACATTCATCTTTCATCCTGAATAATACATGCACACTATGTCTGGGCATTGGAGTAAAAACCATGCATGTGAAATGAAGCGACCCCAGAGCAGGAGGGAATGCATTTTAACATAACCAAGACCGAGCTATGGCACTTGTCTGAAATTATGAGTCGTTAGCGCCCCAGATGGAGACACATTTATGGAGGATATTTAGTTAATAATATATAAGGAAGAATTCAATAAAATAGCCCATACAAAAATACATTACTATTTTCCTGAATGAGGCTAAAACCAGGGACGCATGGGTTGCCTGAATGTTACAGAGTAGTGAGAGATTGAATGTGAAAGTATAATCTTGATCTTAGAAATAGTAGTTTGACTAAATGATCTTGACTCAAGCTCAGGAGACATGGTGTCATATGTAATGATGTCATTAATTATGAGAACAGCTCAAACTCTATCCGCTGAGGAAGACTGTGAGATGCCGCTGAAAGCCACAAAAAAGGCCACAATGTAAGATTATTTTGTCTAAGTAATGAGAGATTTCTCCTAATGCAAGAACCATCCAATTGGCAGAAGAAGACAACTGGAACCATGGGGACTGGACACATATGTGATGTATGTGTGCTCAAGGCCAAGCAGGCATGGGGTGTCCTGTTTTCTTTCTCTCTGCTGCACTCAGGTCTATCGTAAAAGAGATCTTAATCTCAATGAGATTACCTGAAATGTTTTAAGTACCAGTAAGAAGATGAAATATGATCCAGGAAGTCCACTTTGAGTAGTAAATCTGTGAGTTTGAAAGCTTAAAGGTGCAGTCTGTAGAATTTAGTGACATCTAGCAGGACAGACTTGGCAGAAATGGAATAAAATATCTATAAGTATGTTTTAATTAGTGTATAATCCCATGAACATTAACTTAGAATGAGCTCATTATATCTACATAGGAAGCAGGTCCTCTTCCACAGAGCCCACTGTGTTGCACAGCCATGTTTCTACAGTAGCCCAAAAGAGACAAACCAAACACTGGCTCTAGCGAGGGCCTCTCACGTTTTTTGCGAGGTTCACAAACACCGTAGGCTCTCCTATATGCTTGGAAGGGGAATGGGTGTGGCATCTAGTGGCATCTCCACTAGATGCCACTAAATCCTAAACACTGGCCCTTTAACTCTGGAAAGCAGCAATCATGTTATAAAGACATCTACCAAACACATGAGCCTTGCCAGATGAAGTTGTGTTGCGTTGTGGCAAAAGTTGAGTCAGGTTCAACGTTTTGTCAGATGCTCCTGCATTTTTTAGCTGGAGCTCTCCGTTGTCACATTGAAATGAATGAGTAGGTTGCCATTTTTTAACCCAGTGTCGCTGTCAGTCTGACCATGGTCTTGGATGGGGACTGTTTTTGCCACTACTAGGCAACAACCTACAACCTTTCTGAAATGTATGATTGGGAATTTTGGCCAACAGAAACATCCTTCAACACTACTACAGGCCCAGTCAGTCTAAATACAATGTGGGTACAAATCATGAGTGAAAAATAGATACTGGTGCCACCCAGAGTGGTGTCCAGAAGAAGACAGTGATTAATCTTTTTGCCTTCAGTTTAGTTTTCAGCAAGTGAAACAAACTCTGTTGGACCGAGGTCAGGTGACTCAGCCAAGAACATTCAACTGTTTGGTTCTGTATTTTTAGGATCACTGTGCTGCAGATTTCACAAAATGGGCAACGAGTCCTCCACTGCTCACTTACTATTGATATGAACACTCCCAAGCACCCTTAAAGCTGGAAGTCAGCACTTTAACCTGATTGTTTCATTTGAGATACAATGTGCTGGAGTATAGAGCAAAAACAAACTGCACTGTGCCCCTGTTTCTCTTATGAGGACTAGATGAAGAAAAAATTCACCTCCCTATATGACCATATACCAGTGTAATAGATAGCCTATCACCCACATCAAAGTGAATGGATAGCTGTAGAGTATCCAGTTCTTAAAACTGAGTCTCAGAGCAATTATAGGGAAAACAATCTCCCATTAGAGGACCCCTTGTTTTATAGCTGAACATCAATCTGATTCATAGCATGTGACTTAAAGAGCAAGAAAATACACACACACATAATCTCAGTGTCCACACACCTCAATCACCACAGCCTAGCACAGAATACTAAAGACTTTGGTTCCCCATCAGTAAAATGAGTGAGTGGTAACAGTTTGCTGTTTGTTATAGCTGTGGCACTATCAGAGCATAATAAACTTCTCAAGAATATTCCCACAGAGTATATTTCACTGATCAGACAAGTACACATTAGACCTAAGTCTAAAAATATCTATTTCATGTTGGAACTTAGGTGTTAAGACATCAAAATGGGCAAATGAGGTAATGGCTGATATCATACAGAGTGTTGCAGCCCCGTTTGTAAGCATCTGTGGGGGCAGAGATAATACTGAGTGCTACATGGGAGGGGACATGCCCACATGTGGCCACTGTGTGATGAATGCATGTTCACAGTTAACCCATCGTTCAATGACATGGTTTGGACAGTCCCTGCGTGCTGAGAGATGCCTTGAAAGAGTTATGAGAGAATCGTAACTTCATTAGCTGGCAGCTATTGTAGCTCTCCAGAGGGACTGAGAGGGAAAGGCATATTTGAATTAATCTCCAAAGCCTCACAACACCATACTGAGCCAGAGGAATATCTGACTTTCAACATCTAAATCCCGATCAAAGAAAAGAGCTGCTCAGGGGACTGCATGGTACAGTTAATATTAGACTGATATTGGCTGTTTATTAAAAATCACTTATGGCCCGCTCAGTGTCATCCACCCCGTATATGAATGAATTTTTACATTTTTATTGATTATATATTTAATACAGAATAGATCAATACCAAACAGTCTGTCTATGTGACCCCCTAACAAAATAGCAATAGAAATATGCAGGTTTTAAATTCAGATTTTCAGCTTGCATGGCCTACAAAGTTGTTTCAGCAGCAGCATTTAGAAAATTCTTGGAGAACACTGAATCCTAAAATGTATTATTCAAATGTATTACTCACAGTGACATGTGAGACTTTCACTGGACAGAATTGGTATAGACGGTGGTATCTCAGAATAAACTATGAACACAGTGAATACTGCAGCTTCAGATTAACTAAATGAGAGAACCAGTATTCAAATAATGGCCAAGTCCAAAATAATAGCTTAACTTTTTTAATTTATTTTAAGATATGTCAAAACATTCCTGCAGATTTTCCAGATTAATGCCTGCCAGGAAAGGGAAAGCTGGAAGACTTTTACTGCGCAACACCTTAACAGGAAGTATTGAATTTAACTGATAGTAGCATAACAACGATGGAATAATTACGGAAATAAAAAAGTATTTCTGCTAGAAAAGTATCACAAGACTATGTTGTAGTGATTGAATTAGTGCTGTGGAAATTTACATAATTCTGAACTTATCAAGAAAACAGATAAAGATGGAGTATTGGGTTCTGCATTAACCAGGGAACAGGGGAAACTAGGAATAAAAGCCTTTGTCCAATGGAGGTCTATTCTAAATACAGTCCTGGTTCTCTCTGTCTGAGGTAAAAAGCTTTATATTTTAGAGTTTTTGTTTTTCTGAATAAAACAAAATTATTGTTGCTCTGTTTATCCCAGCTCAGATACATCAGAATGATTCATATGATTCACACTTTATACACTGGCTATTATCCAAAATGACCAAACTAACCAACCAAGCTGCCTTGCACACAGTGCAAACCAAATATTTCTTCCTATGCTTCTGTATTAGTTGGTAAAACTACATGTAGACAGGCACCCATGGTGAGGTAATAAAACAAGATTTTCATTTCATCCATTGCCGAAATCAGGGATTCACATGTTTATAGTTTTTGTTGTAGTAGCAGATACTTTTGTAATGGCTTACTCAAATTGCTACAGGCTCTGATATAATCTTCAGCAAAAATATATAAAAACACTTTTCTAAGGCAAGCAAAGAAGACACTGATTGCTCAAAGGCTTTGCTTATTAGTTGGACTCAGACTACCAAAACAAGCAACAGATTTTATACAGCTGCAGTGAAAAAGACTCATTATTACATGTCACACCTGAGCGAAAATTTTACAAATTGCTTCATTATTTGTCTCAAAACAAACCCCACTATCAGTATCAGTTCATGCAATGTCAATTACTTTTAAACTGTCAATTACTCGAGCTAGACTGTGTATCGATTTCCCAACTATACTTTGAAAAAAATATACTCTGACACCAAAGATGTAAACTTCTGCTTCAAAGGGCCAGAGATGGGCCTCAAAGGGCTTCAAAGGGCTGAAAGATGAAGGGAGCCCTGCATGATATTCCTGACTCAGCATTGGCAATACGTTGCTGTTGATGTCAACGCAATCTCAGAACACATCAACCAATGGGTGGCCACACTCCCTCTCTCACTGCTACTCTAATGCAATACCAAATCTGACATTGTTTGATGACTCTGCGTCTAGCATTGCATAAGACACAGAAATGGGTTCGCTCCAGACACGACACAAGCAAGCTGTAGTCCTTCATACACCAGATTTCCAGTCGGGAGCCTCGTGATTCATTCCAGCATAGCCTTGAGCCTCTTACTGCAGCATACATACAAAGTGATGAATATGCTGTATGTTTCTCAAGCGGTTAGGGCATTTATGGAAAGGAGTCATTAATTCAAAATTGAACTAGTTAAGATGATAGGCTTTGTTTACAATGATACCATGACAGGAATGCAGGCAAGAGGCCACAATGGAATAAAACAATGAGCAATAACACTTGAGTGGAGTACACAATTAAAGAGTTGATCTGATTTTGTTGTTGTTATATTTTCCTTTTTATGCCTGTGATTTGTTTGTCTGTGGACAAAGAAATCACAGTCATAAATATAGGTACTGAGATATTACAGAATGCAATTAGATATAGGGTGCATTTCCCCTATTTCCACCATTCTGGATAGGATCTAATGTAAAGCACAATTTCGTACATCCAAAAGTTTCATTGACTAAACAGTGGATACATTTAAATAATTTGATGGAAAATAATCATTCTAGAGTATCTTTTATGTCAAGGTGATATTACAAGTTAGTTCACCAAACACCTATTCACTGTTAAATGCAAGTCTGCGATACATTTCTGCCTGTAAGTGGAAAATTAATTTACACAAAACATTTTAGATTTGAATAGTTGAGTAGGGTTAAATCAAATTCAGATTTTACGGACTGTTAACGTACAGTGACTGCAGGCATACCATTAGAGGGAGATGACAGCAGCTGGCCAATATCATCCGACTATAATTACTGTAGAATTGTTAACTGAGTTGTATGCCAACCTAGTTTAACAAGGCAATAGAGATGAACCTGATGTGGAGAGACTGTACTAACTTGAGCTAAGTTCCCCAAAAAGCCGGTGCAATGCCATGATTGGACATCATCAAGATCAATGAAACAAGAACTAGAATAATTGCTAAAGATTTCCTCAAGCTGTTATTTTAAAGTGTTCCTGCCTTTATTAAAGTTGTTGTTAGTGCTTACTGTCTTCTGTGCTCAACGTTAAGTCTTGTGCAGTCATGTGTATTTGCAGGTTTAAGTGCACAAGCTACATAAACTGTTTACTAGATATGATGACAATAGTGAAGTTATACTATCCACGATGCAAGATGAGGCTTCTTTCTGCATTGTGTTTGGGAATGTCTCGGGGTGTGCCCAGTCTGGATGAAGGTAGTTAGCACCATCTCACAACTGACAACACACTTCCTAGTGGACTCTGCCCTACATTTGTCAATGATGACGCTTGAAGGTTCCCTTTCAGACAGGACACATAAAATCTGGCCTGCAGGTTTGACTACAGCCAAGAAGCACTGGACCCCCCCATGATTCATCACTAAAACATTGGTTACAGTATCTATTGGATATTTTATATCTGGAAATTTTCTGTAACCCTGGATGAAAGTCCCTCAACCAAGGAAAATAAAATTTTTGACAGATCCAATCAAAGCCCTCTTTTTATAAAGAAAAAAGGTTCATGGTCTCCTGGGAGGGTTCGTGCAGTGAGTTGGTATGTAGGCTATAGGTTGTGATGACCAAAAATACAGCATGGTCACTGGAAACACCAGAAATAATGTCGGACTAACCAATCTTCTTGCAGCGCTCCTCTCCTCTGTTGTGCATGATGATTGGCGAGTAGATGAAGGGGCTGGCAGTGGACATATTCTGTCCCAGCAGGCCTTTCACTTTGTGGGGACGCAGACTGACAGGCAGATTGAGCAGCTTCACTGACCTATTTTGGGCATCATAGAAGAAGACACAATAATTACATGTTAGACTCATTTCCCACAAGCATTTAAGGAGCAGGTCACATCAAAATGAAATTTCAGTCATCATCTCACCCACATTTAATAAAAAACACTGGAGAAGTTTTGTTTACTCTTTTAGTTGGTGTAGCTTTGGACACGTCATGCAGTATCCAAGTGTTTTGTGCTTATGATGGAATGCGTTTGTTTAATAAATCTACAATATGGGAGCTCAGAGACTAAATCTAAAGGGAACATTCATTTTTTGTGATGACTATTTATTATTTTTACAGCAAAATGCTAGAGATTTATAATACATCTCTTTGTTAAAGGTTACAAGGTCACAAATAAAAAAAAGTAGAAACAGAAAGAAAGTGTGTATTCCTCACTTTCAAGGACCAAAGGCCTATTAATTAATGCAAGGATACCTTGTCAATGTAATCTGCAGTAACATAAGGACTCCTGCACATCAGAACCTGCAAGTCTGTGAGCAAGTTACTGTTGCTCATTAATATGTCAAATTTTTCACTCTATAATAAAAGACATTATGGTTAGGCACAAATTATTTCTACGATCGAAGCCACAATTACAACTTGAGAGAAAAACTATAACTTTTTTTAACAACGTCATTGGCACAGCCCGGTTCCTCTTAGTGTGTCTCCAGCTCTCCAGCACTTCTAGTAGCCTTGCAAATGCAGTGTGTTTCCTAATTATTTCCACGCTCAAAAAGCTCTGCACACACACACTAGTAATCTGGTGGAACAATCTTGCTACCTTCATGGGGCGGCTGTGGCTCAGGAGGTAGAGCTGGTCGTCCACTAATTGGAAGATCAGCGGTTCGATGCCCAGCTCCTCCAGTCCGCATGTCGAAGTGTCCTTGGGCAACATACTGAACCCCAAATTGCTCTCAAAGGCTGTGCCAGTGTGTGTGAATGTGCATTAGATTAGATCCTGATGAGCAGGTTGGCAGCCAACATGGAAGCCTCTGCCATCAGTGTATAAATGTGTGTGTGAATGGGTGAATGTTGAAATGTATTGTAAAGCACTGAGTGGTCAGAATACTAGAGAAAGCCTTATGTAAGTGCTGTCCAATTACCATGTGCTCCTTGGAAACTTCAACTTCTGAGTTTCAAAGTTGTAAATACAACTCGATATGAATAAAACGAGAACAATTTATCCAGAAATTACTAAACATATCTGAAACACTGGTTTTCATTGTGGAACAATTCTAAAGCCTGTGAATTAATGTAAAATTATCTGATAGCTGTTGATGTCATTTGTCTTGCCTTGAGGCAGATTTTGCTGTCAGTGGAATTATTTAGTTAGGTTGTTGTTCCTGGTGATGTCACACGGGGGACATATCATATGCAGTATCTAATGTAACTGAATGTAGTCTGTCATGTCTCTGGTTGAGCAGTCATTGTCTTTCTCAAGGGAGGTATTACTATCAGCCAATCAGAGTATTGGCTCAGTAATAATAATGTTAATGTAATGTTAATGACCCTAAACATTTCATTCCATTTCATTAGAGGTGAGTGTGAAGCTCTGTGAAACAAACAACTTTGGGTGAAATAACTGAAAACCCTTTGGTGAAAAAAAGTGTTTCTTACACATAAAAACCATTACACTCATTCAGTTACTATATTTCGATTTCGATCGTAACAATCATGGAATGCATTTCTTTTCTCAAACATTTACAGAGCGGATTTTTGGGAGAATTTGAAACCTACATTGTGTACATCCATGTTTGCTAGCTAGCAGTCTCTTCATCACTGCCTTTGTCGCTGCATTGCCACATTTCTTGGCACTTTACTGCCACCAATTGTCAATCAGTATCATAGAATAAAACCATCAGCAAGATGGTGTATTGCATCACCCACGTGCATGTGCACGTGTGTCCTTGTGCGCAAGCAGAAGACGAAAACAAAACGAGGACCCACTCCCAAAAATATTGCTTCAAAGTGTTAATAGTGGTCAAAACTCAACAGGGCACCTTTAATCACAAATAAACATTTATTTCCATGTGAAATAATTTAAACAACTGCATTGTTGTCGACAGTCTTATCAGAGAACTGATCCCAATTTACCTAGTTTGGGAAAAGAATAAATGATTATTGGAAAACCCAATTCCAAAGCACATCAAAAGCACCAATTATACACTCTGAGCTTTTTCATTTTTCACGCAATCATGTAGCAGTAATGGCTATATGACTGCCAAACTTTGATATGTCAATACAGTGGAAACCGCTTATAGTGATCACGTCGGTCCAAGTCAAATTGATCACTATAAACGGATGATTATTATAACCGTTTTTTTTTTCCTTAATTTCTCATGCAGATTACAGTCTAATTGACATTTGTGTATTTATTACATGAATATAAAGTAATGCAGGCATAATATATAACGGGCAGCTTCACTATTTACGGAAATTTATTGACTGTTTCAAAATACAGTACAGCTGTTTCAAACACTTGTTTCGCTGCTACATCTCATTGGCTCGTTTTTGGCAGTTTGTCACAAGCTTCAAGGAGATTACGTTTTTCATTAAGATAAAATGAGCTTCTTTCTCCCATCATGATTTCAATGTGCATGCAGCTCCAGCCTCAAGTAACCAGCCCAAAGCAGACAGGTTGTGAATTTAGGCTGCAGGGGTGGGAGCAGCAGTGGCCCGTAGCAAGAATCAATTTTTGGAGAAACACGACCTGTAACAGCGTCACTGTAACCGTGATCACTATAAGCAGTTTACATTGTAGTATAATTACTCTATATTTGTAGTTCGAATGGTATTTTGCCAAGTTAAAAATAAAGCCCACATGAAACAAGATAGAGAAAAGTAACAGTCACACACAGTCCAGACTTACCGGACAATAGGGAGCTTTGTAAAGGGTACTGGAGGGAGCTTCAGGCCATCTGGAAGGGTGATGACCTCCATTCCACCTGGACATTTAGAGGTGTAGTTTTCAAGACTCTGGGTCACCTCTTTCTTCTCTATAAATGTAGGAGCATAAAATAGCAGGAAAATCAATGAGCACATGGCCGAAGTACATAAAGAAATCTATATATATGATTATCCAAACACCAGACAGCAGCAATTATGTCATAACGCAGCTCCCTTTAAAGTTCCCCCACACTCAGATAATCTGACTATCATCTCCACTGTAGAGATTTCATCTGTGTGCGATATAAATTAACCAGACATTAATGACCTGTGAGGTGTCTGTCTCTCTCTCTCAGCAATAACAGACCCAGCTTTCGAGTAAAATTGTAAGTTTTATTGTACCATCAATACCATTTGAGGGAACATTACTGCTCACCCAGCCATAGAATTTGCTTTGGCTCTGCAAGTTTCAAGGCTGTCCATCAAGGATAGGAGGACATTTTGCTTGAAAAGATTCATTTAGATCTATAACCCTTCATGGAGGGAGCATTATGAGGTCTTACGATTGCAGGCTTTTTACACTTGCAGTATGTGAATTTGGTGTATTTCTTACTTTACTGTCCTTTAAATACAAAATGTTCTGTACGTGAAAATAGATTATATCCTTATTGCATAATCCAAAAAAGGGATATATATATACATATATATATATATATATATATATATATATATATATGAGAGAGAGAGAGAGAGAGAGAGAGACCACATTGATAATCTAATATTTTCATGTAAACCTAGAAATAATCTGAAAGTTTGAGGATTCAGAAACATTTAAACACACAAGTAGTAATGACATGTAAAATTAAGTAACATTTAAGATTCTTCACTATTTCTAGGTCAGTAATCGAACTGAATTGACCAACTTAACTCCTTTGTACAAAAGGTCAGATTTCCATGACTTGTATTTCTTCCATTGAAGCATGAGTTCAGATGATATATATCACCTGCTATAAATATGGTTGTGCCTCAAGTTTCCAGCAGACTATTGCTTACTACGTAGCATTGCGATAGTGGGAAACATGGCATCAGAACTAAGTGAGAGTGTCAGAAGTGAAATTATTATTCTAAGCAAAGAGGGGATTTCTCAGCATCAAATATGGCTACACTAAAGGTTTCTAAGGGGGGAGTGCATGGAACTCAAACACTTTGCAGAAACTGGATCAGTTGTATCCAAAGCACGATCAGGCAGACCCAAAGTGACCACGCCATCAGAAGATCAATACACCAAGCTTAATTCCCTGAGAGATAGAAAAGCATCTTTATCACAGATACAGAATTTGGTAAATAAAGAACACAGGACTCCAATCTGCAAAAGTACTGTCAAAAGGAGGCTGTGTTGTAGTGGTGTCAAGAGGACGAGTAGCAGTTTCTAAACCAGTTCTCAAGAGGGGAAACAAGGCCAAACATTTGGAGTAGGCTTAGAAATACCAGCATTTCACAGTAAATGACTGGAAAAAGTCCTATTTACTAATGAGTCTAAGTCTGAGATTTATTGCAGTAACAAAAGGGTGTATGTAAGGAGACAAACAGGAGAGAGAAAGATACAGCAGTGTATCAAACCCACAGTGAATCATGGTGGTGGGAATATTCAAGTCTGGGGGTATTTTGCCTACTCTGGAGTTGGACACCTGCACCAAATTGACTACATCCTGACCGAGGAGAAGTACCACGCCATTCTTCAGAGAGATGCTGGACCCTCTGGTTTGCTGGATTCATACTGCAGCAGGATAATGACCCCAAATACACTTCAAAGCTTTGTAAGAACTATTTGAAGACCAAAGAAGACCAAGGAGTCCTGACTGTCATGGACTTTCCTCCACAGTCACCTGACCTCAACCCCATTGAACATTTATGGGGGCACTTGAAGACTGAGAAAGCTGAGCATTCTGTGACATCACATTGTTGTCAGATCATGCTGGGATAACATGGGTCATCAGCTTTTGCATAAACTTGAGGCGCTCATGCCAGCTTGAGTGCATGCTGTCATTAAAAAGGGGGACATACCAAATACTAAGATATTCTATTTGTGTATATATATAGATATATAGATATATATAGATACATATATATTTATTTATATATCCTTTGTTGTTCGCACTTAAGTGTGAAATCCCCACCCATGGAGCCAGGTTTACAAAACTAGAGATCCCCCTCTTCTCTCTTTCTCCTCATGGCTGCTGCTGGAGCAGCTCTCTGCTGCTCAGCTGTCTGCTCTCTGGTGTGGCCTGCTCACAGCAGACATACACAGAACTCTTTTCTTTATGGCAGAAGACGCGAGAGCCTGCCTAAGACTCAGTAACAAAGTTATCTAGTGCCAGCAATTACCACACAAGTCTGCTGGCTGATTTAACAAGTACAGGAGCCACAAAGCAGCATTACCACCAAACTTTGGTCCAGACAGCGAATGTATTCAAGACACCACATGGTCTGGCCTTTTGTCTCTCTGGTTCTCTTTGTCATATTGTCTGCACGCCATGTGCTCAGTCACCAGGTAACTTAAGCCATCTTTTCCCTAACTCCAGGGTGGTGCCCCATTATTATTAATTCTTAATAATTTTATTGATTTTAATAATTAATAATTGCAGCAGGATAATGACCCCATCATTAATTATTGCTGATAGCCAAACTTGTAGCCAAGGCCCAACAATATATATATGAATAAGATGAGATACTTGTATTAACAGCTAATGGATGCGTCTTTTCATGTCTCCTAGCAACAGTATAAAACATTCAGACAAAACTGCCCATATAAATATGTTAATATGTGTCCAACTAAAACCTTGTAAAGACTGGGAGGCAGAAATCCACCACCAGTAGATCAGAATGAAAACAGGAAAGGAAGGAGTGAAAGAAGAAAGGTTTGAGTGAGGGAATAGAGAGAAGGAAAAGAAGTTAAGGATGGAATAGAGACAGATGGATAGAGGAAAGAAGGAATCAGCAAGAAGGAGGAAGTGTAGAAGGAATAAAATCGCAAGAGATAAATTGAGTGATAGCTCAGTTGTCCTCCTGGCGTAAAGCTTTCATGACTGATGATATATTTGTTCTTTTTTCTTTTTCTTGTTGGCCATGTCCGAGTTTTCATGGCAGCTTTGTGTTTAGGGGCCATTCCAGGACACAAGGCTGGGCAGTGGTTGTGTGCTCATAGAAAAAAGTCATTTCTGTTTAAATTTAATTCTGTACCCACACAAAACAAGTCTTAGAATAATCACCTAACACTGCATCTTATTGCTTTCATTATGATTAATAAAATCAGCATGGATCCTTCAGAGTTTATGTCTATTTCAGTTTAAATTTGTCTTAATTTTACATTAAGATCAATTAAATTAAATGTCAACAAATGGCCTTTTATCAGCCTTAGAAAAAGCTGTTGGGTTGAACTAATTGGTGTAATGAAAGGTTAGTTCATCATATGGCTTTAGTTCCTTGCTCCTTTCAGTTTAGTTTGTATCTTTAAAGCTACATTACTAGATTTTTAGGCCATTTGGAGGCAACAGAGCTAGCTGTAAACATGTTGACATCACTTTGTAAAGTTGGTATGGCTAACATGTCAGCAGAAAGATCTCCCCATCCAGCAAACATGGTGCAAAATTAGCATTAATTTAAAGTCTCTGGTGTATTTGGTTGTTAAACTGCTAAATGCTCCACTATGTTCCCCAACTAATTGCTAACTTTATGTGTCTTGTCTATGGTGCTGGAGAGGTAGTGTACATGGTGTTTCAGAGCTTCGTCAGTTAAAAACACTTGCCTGCTATGGATAGATACACAAAAATGTTCTGTTGAGCTGATAGGAACTGCAGAGGGACACCATTCACATTACACATAATAATATGATCCATTATTAATGTAAAAGCATTGATAGTGCAATTTTAAGGAAAAGGAAAATACATTTTGAACAAAAACAGCTTTAGAATGGGTGATTATAATGAATGACGTTGTTTGTATGCAGGGGGACTGCCATCAAAAGACAAGGTAATGTGATCAAGAATCAAGAAACTTATTGTACAGGCAATAATGGAAATTGGTCTTTCGCCGACATATAGCTCACATAGAGATACAATCACCAACAGCCTCTATCATTTACTGAAGTGGTGAAGAGCACTGGCATCGCCAACCAGAGCAGCTGCAACCTAGAAAACCCATGTAAATGAATGTGGATTATAGGATTTCAGGATTAGGGCTGATTGAGTGATTGATGGTTACAGTACAAACAGCACTCATACTTCACCAAAAATGAATATGTACAGTATAATCAATACATTAAAATATGTCTGAGAAAGTATGTCCCAATGAATTAGATAAGTTGATTTAGTACAGTCAAGCATCCGGCACTGTTGTAGTTGTTGAGCATCTGTGGCCATGGCCAACCACCGCCAGTAGTTTTTGCTGTGCGTCTGGCTCCGTTGTCACTAGTTGGCCCTTTAGCTATTTGGGCATGTTAAAATAGTAGTGAAGGCAGTCAGTGATAGAGCACCATCTGACTGACTATTCAGCCTAATGAATCAATTATTCCACTCATATGGCACAATCTCTTCTTACTGTTCACTTTTACATTTTCATGGGCAAATAATAACACAGCAAGGCAAAGCAAACCAAAAAGGTGTTATTCAGGGCAAATCACAACACCATTTAAATAGATTCACAGCATTATGAGAACTGATAGGGTAGTTTGTTTTGTTTGTCTTTCGGCATCACTTCTGGGATTACAAATTCTGACAACTCACTAATTACTTCCTCTTGCGCAGAACTGTCAGTGGTCAGCTGGCTGTTGGCTGTAGAATGTGTGGTGTGTTCAATTGCAACTTTACTAAAGGCAAAACACTTGATTACTTTGTCGGCGGATAGTTTCTCGAGGCCAGCTTGGTGTGTCAGGTAAGTAATCAAATCCATAAACTAAAACTAGGACAAAAACAATTTTTTTTACCGTCTGTCCCCTGCTTTTCACCGAACTCCCTGCCCACACAAAAGCACAGCACATTATTAGCCTGACAGCTGGAACACAATGTCCAGATGAGCAAAAAAAAAAAAAAAAAAAAAGATGCTTTACACTTCATACTGTTCCTCAAATTAAATCACCTCATCTCCAAGTGTCAACTGTAAACAAGAAGAAGAACAATTGAAGGCAGGATGAAAGGCAGCATGGATAAAAGATTGCCCTGAATCCTCCTTTGAAAACTTTGCCTACATCACCTTGTTGTATGATAGAAGAGTAGGAGAGAGACACTTTTGAAATTTGCACGTTAAATCTGCCTTCATCTAACACGTTTGTTTGCAGTTCGTCTTTCTTGGCAACCACTTTATTAACACTGTACTTTCAACAGCTTGACAGGACCCAACATTCATTTCTGAATAAACAGTGAAATAATGCTCACGCCATACAAATCAGTGTGACAGTAATGAGAGGGCTCAGGTATTCTGACAGCATCTTTTGTACTTAGCCATTTTAATGCCTCCCAATTTGTCAGGATGGATCCAACATAATTCCTAAAGCAGCAGGTGTCAATTGAGTTCATTTTGAAACCGTTTTGCAAGCTTAAGCTCCATGAAAAGGAATATAATATGTGGTGGATGTGGTGTGAGGGACAATCTGTGAAGGGCAAACATTGTATCGATTCAGTTTTAGATTATGCGCCATAACCACAGTGCATGCTGTGATGCACAAAATGTTCTGTTTTCCTCCCTTGCTGTATTCCTTCTTCCTTGATGTGTCTATTCTGCTGTCTCCCAAAAATGATGCATAATGGTAAAAGTTTTACTTTTCTAGGGAACAATTTCCACTCATTTTTCAGTTGGATTCACAGTTTTACAGAACTTTTTTACCTGTGAGTGCCATTGTTTTCAAATTGGTCATGGCTAAATTCCATGTCCATCACTGCCAACTCCATTGGTTGGGTCTGTCAAGGTTATGGACTCAGTTGCACATAGAGTGAGGACCAACAGCAAGGAGTTTACACCATCTTATGGGCTCTCAAAAATTCCCTGACCCACTGATGTGAGTTGCAAAGGCTGCAAAAAGGTTGTTAAAGCTGCTTTTTCGAGAATTAGTCTGTTTTGGTCACACGGAGTTGCACCAAGCCATAAACATGTGCACTTTCACTGCATCCTCACAGCAGCTGCATTATATTACAAGATTTCCACTGGCGAACCAGCAGGAGGCTTTTATTGTGAAACACCTATAGGAAATGAAATTAGTTTGGCACTGCTAACGAAGTTCTGCTAACTCTGACATTCTTCAATAAAAGCTGGCCAGCACAACAAGATATGGATGTATTCTGCACTATTTTGTCAACTGATCAGTTTTAAGTATTACAGGGAGGAATAGTACAGCAAAAACAGCTGCATGGAAGTACAAAATATGCACATATGTTTCTTTGGCTTATACTACAGTCATTAGAGCAGTAAGGGATATATTTGGGGTTGTACTATGGCTGGTATATATTCAAGTATACTTCAAACCACCCCACATTGAAAATTCTGGTTGCAAAAGTACTGTAAATGGTGAATAGTGTTGATTGGTCGACATGTTACAAATGGCGTTACTTCAGTTGACATGATAAACAGCAATCACATTACACTGATTAGTGAATCAGACATAATAATAATAATAATAATAATAATAATAATAATAATAATAATAGGCAATTATATGTTTGGAGGAAAACGGTTAACAAGAGGCCAATCTCAGACTGAATCAAGAGTGGTAACAAAATCACAAGGCGATAACTAATGTCTACTATATGTTTTTTTGTTTTTTTTAAAGTTTATGGCCTTCAACTTTGAGCAGGTCCTGAAGTGATGTTGCTATCGTTCTCCTGATTCTTTTCAAGATTTTCACCATTTGAGGGAAAAAAAAGAACTCAGTGCAGTAAGAGACCCCCCGGAGATTTCTATATTCACTGTGAGACTTATTCTCAGACAACTTTATAGACACTACTGGGAAGAGGTGAGACTAGAGCTTCAAATACCCGTAATGACAGCACAAACAATACAAACATTTTCAAAGACAGCTTTATCAAATTATGTTGTGAAATGATTACTGATAGACCACAGACAGACATGTCAACAGTTTTATGAATAATTTAGATTCTTCTGCCTCGCAAGAAGCCAGCAGCAAATAAGTGAAACATAAACACTATGGTTAAAAATAGATCTTGTAGACTCGAGACTGAGCAACTGATATTCATCTTTCTTCATGAAATTTAATATTTACAAGTTTAAAAGTAAGCAATTTAAAACGTATCCATCTCTTTTTGTGACTTTGCAAAAATCATTGCAAGCACTGCTACAACACTTTTTCCATGGGCATGGAACGTTCCTTCCATGTTCACTGGAAGTTTTTATTGGACCTTAAAGACAATCCACAAATATTTCACTATCCACAAACATGTTGGTTTTTTTTTATTTGTGTTGTGTAAAGTCATATCAACATAAATACAGAGTGATTTGCAAATATGCATAACTTACTCTGGTAAGATTTACACATTTGCGGATCCATTTGTACATGTTTTGCATACTTGTGGATCGCTTCCTGTTGGTTTGTGGGCTACATGACAGTTGTGACATTCCTCCTATTTGTTTCTGGATTTTTGTCCAATTTGTAGCCCAGCAGATCAGTAGAAAGAATCCACAAATGTGAGGTGCAGTTACTAGCTGCAGCAGCAGGTGGCGACATTCCCTCACATGGGCTGATGGAAATACGGGCTAAAACTAGTCTACCTAGCATCCGCATTCATACAACAGGAGATAACAAGCAGTAGGACAGCAGTCTGGCTTCTACAATTAAAAAAATAAAATAAAATAAAATAAAAAAATAAAAAATAAAAAATAAAACAATAAAGAAGTGTTCGCGCTCGAATCGTGCACACACCCACCCGACTGCTGCTTCGACCACAGACTCATCCTCAACTTTTCCCTAATAAACATAAAATACACTTCAGTGCACTTGAAATGTGAAAGAACAGAAATAAGTGCATTTAAAGCACACTATTACTTTTTCTATTAAATCTAAATATGAAACAAGTGGATTTACATTGTTTAATGCACTGTCTTCAAGTGTACTTTAATCAAGTTATATATAAATACTCTTATAATAAGTACATTAATATGCAGTACCTTTATTGTAGTACTAAGCAGTACATATCAAATTGTACAGTTTTCATTAAAGACTGGTAAGTTTAATTTATGGTTCTGATCAAGAAGGCATGAATATCAGATTACCAGAAACTAGTGATATAATATAGTTCTACTAATAATAAAAAAAATGATAGTTTTTCCTACAGTACATTTACAGCTTACAGATGTAAGCATACTGTTTGTCTATAGGACCCCATATTTAACCCAGTCAGGTCACCAGCATGTACTGTAATTTAAATGTAACTTTGTCGACCGCCGTTCAAACTTGTTCTGTTAAACACCCACATTCCAAAACCTAAAACGAATTGCAGTACAGCTGCAGTACAAAACTCGTTTAGTTTCAATCTTTTTATCTATCGGCACCAACAGTCTTAACAGCTTTTCTCACACATTCTACAGAGGGCAGCTTTGTTTAAAATGTAAGTGGTTCTGTTTGAAGACATTGTGACAAAAAAAAAAAAAAAAAACATGGCTCAGTCATGTCCAATGGATGCAAGCGATTATTCTTGACCTCTCGTGACTCATTATTTATTAATGATTTAATATTTATTAATGATATTTATTGTGTTTTTTTTTTTTTTAATTTTACCCTGCCTCATCATATGTCCCCTACTGATGCCAATCTCTCAGGCAGTGTTATAAGCAGCCATAATTAGCCTTACCTGGTCACTTCATTATGACTCAGAGGAAGAGGCAGAAACATTGTCAATGCTAAATGATGAGAGAAAAGATGAAGGCTTTAATAAAACATTTGAGCTACGTATCTAATGATACCACCAAAAGGTACAACCAATCTCTCAGAGAGGCTTTTGAAAAAAGAAACCAATCCAATTCGGAGACATGGCTCCTGTGGGGAATGTAATGAGGATAAAACAGGAAAGATCCAACCTAAAAGAAAATGTCTTTTCTCACTACAGTCCTAAAGAGTGTATTTAATATTTGCAAATAATTAACAAGACTTAAAAAAACAACACTTATATCATTTGATGATATCAGAGACACAATATCTAGAGCTCTTCTAATTACTCTCTCAATTTTAGTCCCCTTTTGATTAAACTCCATTTTGCCGTGGCTTCAGCAAATAAAAAACACACACACACAATCACACACATATGTTGAACACCACCACTAGTATTAGAGTCATCAAAGGCACAAATTCATTATCAGTGAAAATGTAATTTGCTCCATGAAGTAGGGATGCAAATTTTAAGCAAAGTTGGGGTTTTTTGTTTGTTTGTTTTTTTAAAATCAATAGTCGGCCATGTTAACAATTAATGGTTAATCATTTAAATCCGTGTAGGGGAGAATTAGAGATTTCTTTTTAAACACACTATACATGTTAGAAAATAATTGCTGAAAACATGTTAAAAGACTGAACTATGTAGAACTGAATTGTGGAGTTAGAGCATTGTACTGTTTTTCAGCATTTCTGTGTTGAGGATTTTTTGGGTGGGCCTGAAATGGTGCCTCTATAACAGAGGGGTTACCACCATGACCCCTCCCCCACTATATCAATGTTAGTGCTCAAGGATTTATTTTAAACCCAACTGAAGTGTCCATTGATGGGTGGAGCCACCAGCAGCTTCAGCACCGGCTGTGCAGCTGGGAGGTCCCCAGCCAGAAGGAGAGGCTTTTGCTTCAAGGGTGACAGGCAGGACTTTTCAGCAGAGGGGTGAGTAACGTTAAGTGCACCAAACTCCAATGATTAGATGATTAGTTTACAAGCAAACAATCACCAGTCAATTAAGTTACATTTGTACTGAGATAAGTCCACATTTACCTACAAAATAGGTGCTGAATTAAACAGTGGCTCCTAATGTTACTTTATTTTAAAAATATCATCCATGTTGCTTACCTTACACCTACAAACAAGCCCTGTTTTGAAATTGTGTATTTTTATACGGGAGTTTGATATGAGCGTTGTTAACTCAGAGGCAGTTCAGTTGGTCTGTACTTTCAGTGCAGTTCAGTGGACACGCCCCCATCGTTTCAGAGCAGAGAATACTGCTTATTTTTCCACGATTTTGAAACCTAATTTTATATACTTGGCAATTTTTTTTAATCATTCAAATTTGTCTGGGTGGTTAATTACATATTTTTCTGTGGTGTGTCAAACATGTATTTATTACTGCTTACATGGACTTTAACAATGTATGAAATACGCTGGACGTTTTCTATTATAAAACCATGTTAACCATTGACATGACCTATGTTCGACACAAAATCAGAGTAGGTTACATTAGTAATTAGTTCAAAGAACAGATAAAGTAAACATTTTACTCGAATGATAAATTAAATAACACAAAATAATGACAATTTAAAATTACGGAGCTCCCACTCTGGTCTGCTGTCGTCTATCCAACAACTAGTCGGACAAAATCCAAAGTATTAAACACAGCAAACAGCTGAATACTGTCCAGCTTCATTAGAGGATATAAATAGATCAGATTAGATGTGGTGGACATATTTGACAATTAACTAACATTTAATCAAAAATTGCAGTAACCTTCAACAGTAAATAACCCATAACATTATAGTATGAATGTAAAACAGGTTACCCCACAACAGACATCAGTTTGACTGGTTTTATATAAAATAATCTGCAGACCTGATCTACATGATGGAGTGATGATTTGTTCTGTGTTGTTCACTGTAGCTAATTAGTTAGTCCAGCTGCCAGAAACAGCTGAAACAGATGCACAAATATTGTCACTCCAACTTTATCTTTATCTAGCTTTATCTTTTAACATTTACAGCCACCACTAAAATGAATTTATATTCAGAGCAGGAAGTGTTGTTTATACAATTCATCACTTTTGTGTTTGTGTTAGTTGGAAATGTGTAATCAGAGTCCTACTTCACCGGCAATTTCAAATAAAGTCAAATTCAAGAAAGTTCTGAAATTTCATTCATGAATGGTGGATCACCTCAATAAACACTGGGCAGAGCAGGAATGTGTGTACTTTTGATTTTCAATGAAATTAAGAACTTTATTTTTAATGTAATTTATATTTTAACCACACACACATTTCATTAAAAAAAGAATAATTTAAAAAAGTCATGCATCTTAAAATCAAATAAGATCAAAATCTACATGGGTGTACCACAAGGCTCAATACTGGGCCCTTTGCCTAAGAGGTTGGGTGCTGGGTTGCTTTTAAGTTGAGATGAAATGAAAAATGCCTTTTTAACCCTTTTATCACATCCTCAGTCATATTGTGTACCTATTTAACAATATATGCCAAAAAATACAAAAAAGATCAATTTATTTATTCTTGTATCAAAATCGAATCATGTTTTCTTCCTGAAAAACAAAATATGACATGTGTTTATGTAGGCTTGAAACAACCAGTTTCAACCAATATCATGACATCGACCCATCAATCAATCAATCTTCAACTTTTAGCAGCACAGATTAATTATGACACGCCCACTTTTCAACATTCAAATCCAATTCCTCCCAACATCATGTCCCACCTGTCTATCCAGTTTCATTAAGAAATACGTCACGATACAGAAGTTAGATACTCTCAAAATGCTGTTTCATCTAGACTTCAACTTGAACTTAAAAGCCGAACCAGGTGTGGAGGCAGAATAATTTTTTATGTGTGTAGTCACTGTGATGAATGCTCACAGTGCCTGCATGTGGTCACTGATCAAAGTAATCTCTAGTCATTTCTATGGCTTTCCAGGCTTCCCTCATGTGTACATGAGCCCTGCTTAGAACAGAGATTGTTGTTGTTAACTGTAGCAATAAAAGTCCTTTCCTGCCCAACTCCACACGCACAAACTCAAATACACATTAAAGTGGACTTATTCCACTAGAGCAACCTACAAAAACCTTTCTGAAATTTTTAATATCACACTGCAGACAGGAGTGGAGACAATCAAAAGAGGGCACCCATACTGCAGCAGGCAACACTCTGTGCCCAAAATGTTACAAAGTAAATATGAAATTGTATTTTATTGGAGCAAAAAACACTGCTCAAGGACTCAGCTTACAAGGTAATTTTTTCAGTGAGAAAACACTTAGAATATTGCTTGCTATGGATCTAAGAAGTAGTCATTTCATTATTTGGAAGCATTTCTGCCCTTTGATGTATGTACTGTAAGGATGTAGGTGTTGATGTTATTCCAGCAGGACTGTTTCTAAGAACCCTTGTATTAGCAGCACCCTAAACACAGCTGCAGAAATCCCTTTGCTGATGTTTAATATTTTATACTCTAAGCTTCCTTCATCTTGTTCATACCTCGTCTCCTTCTAAACCCCCTTCCCTCTATTCTCATGCTCTGTAGCCAACCAAGGATTACACTGGCCTCTATTGTGTGGCCAGTGGACCGTCTGGCTCACACTGCTTCAGTAAAAACCCTATCTCCTGGCTGCACAGGATTTCTGGTCAGAGCACAATGTTGCACTCCCGCCAAGAAAAAGCTGGCTTTGTTGTGCATTGCATACTATTAAGCACAAGGTATAATGCTGCAATCACCAAAGGACAGGGTGGCTGTTTCTAGATGTTTTTGAAGCTTGGGTATGAAGCTGGAAGCACCTCACAGGGTTTAAATTCTATAATGAAAAAGTAAGTGTAATACTGCTACTTTTAAAGCTTCTTTCTGAGTGTTCATTATGAACTGACCTTGATCGGACAGGAAGTCCAGCATGGTCTGCAGCAGGAAGGACAGGTGGCGTACAGACAGGCCAGGGTTGCCCATGCGACGGGAGGCGTACACCAGTTCATGTAGGAGACGCATCTGAACAGCGGCCCAGCCTCGGTGGGTACCTGACAGAGAGATGACACATAGTGAAATTCACATTCGCAAGGCTGACAAGGCTCATTGCTGACATCTAATGTTACACAGCTATCAAGTCAGATTACAACAGACGCATTCAATCCTAACTGAAGCATCACACTGTGCAAATGACTGTCCTAATACAGATGATTTAAAGACGCATATTAAGTTCAGGAAAAATCTAAACTGATTTGGAATTACTGTGATGCTGATATGTGAGAGAGAGCAACTTATAGAGAAATGTTCTTATGTTTTGTTTTCTTAGAACTATCCTACCACACTGTTCTTCATCTTTTAACACGTTTCATCCCACTCACTGTTTATATTTGTAAATCTATTTATTAGAAAAACCAACCAATGAGGCCCAAAAACCCAAAAAAAAGCATCGACTCTGGTTGAACAGTTTTAAATAAAAATTAAACAAGTTACACTGTTTACTATATCATTTGTAATCAGTGATGTCAAGGTCATAATTTGTTGTGTTTTTTTTAATTGATTGAGGATTGTTAACACATATAATATTTGATCAAATTATTACACTTTAAACACATACATGAAGAATGCAAGAATCAATTCTGTAATTGGTCTCACAGTAACAAGTGGTTGCATATAGATGGTAGATTGTAACCCCTGGGATGCAGTTGAAAGCCCCAGAAAAAACTAGTATGTGGAGATTACTTCTTTAAATTCTGAAATTGCTTCATAATACTATAATGCTAATAACAATAAACAACAACAATAAAAATAATAATAATAATAATAATAATAATAATAATAATAATAATAATAATAATAATAATAATACAGTACATTTAACTAGGGCTGGGCAATAATATCATTTATCAACTTTTACTTAAGTCATATTGTGGCAATATGATAATATTGCTTTATTGTTTTACAAAATTCAGCTGTTAAAATTTTTAAAAAATTGTTAAAAATGGGTTGAAATTATTGTTTCACATACAGTATGAGGAATTGTCTGATGTAATAAATACATATATAAATGCATAAATACAGAGATCATTGCACTGAATAGCAATGAGACTCTTTTATACAGTTTGAGATTTTTTCCAACATGTGCATATCTTAATATTTTTGTTCATTTTGTTCATTTAATGCTAGCCATATCCCTGAGCCCTAACTTCAGCAAAAATGTTCTGTAAGTACACCTTCACAATAATTAATGTATTCCATGACAATAATTAATACGTGAGACAGACAGCGCAACAAGTGTGTCACAAACCTTCATGAGTCTGTACTTGGCATGCTTGAGACGCTTCGCACAGAAAAGGGCACACAAATCAGATCAAACTCGAGTGTTTTCATCCGAGCCATCTCTAAAATTGAAGTATCCCCGTTGCAGTATATCACATGTGCTTCAGTGCGGTACTAACTTAGGCGGTGCAGTTTGCTCTGCAGAGCTCCGCAAGACATCTTAATAGCATTCTAGCCTGACACCAACTGTTACATAAGACCCTCAGCCCCCTACCAGATCCCCTGCTCCACTCCCAGCTGTCGACTGTTGACTCACTGAGTGGGAAAGAAAACTAGAAGAAAGATGTGCTGGGGAGGCCTGGGGACCAGAGGGAGAGAGGGAGGATATTTGGTAAACACTCTGATGTTTCCTCAGCTTAAATACCACTTCCAATAACGTCAAATCACGCCCATGATGCTTTTCAGTTATCAGCATTTTTCTACCATGGTTATTGTTCATTCTGACTTCTGCCATCTGAACAAACCGTAAATGCAATTCCTTCATAAGCGATTTTTTTTTTTCTGTCGTGAAACTGCACCCACTAAGCGGTCTAAAAATAGCTGACTTCCACCTGTCTGCCAAAACCAGTGCTTATCTGCAGGACAGTAATCCAAAGGACACTTAGGATTTTCTGAGGATGTCGCTCTCGCTCGTACACATAAAATGACTTCATTTGTGGTATTTTCAGACCTGAACTGGAGGTGTCTGGCAATCCAATTAACACACCACCAAGATAATGAGTGTACTGTTATGCAAAACCTGACTCAAAAGGCACTGTAGCTTTGGACCACCTCTGATGAAACTGGGGGAATTTTCTACTGCGTAGGGTGATGAGATGTCACACACTTACCGTTATTCTCCATAATAATAAACATGTAAATTATTAAGAGAAAAGAAACTTTCTGGGACAGCTTGACCACAGTGGAGAACGGGGGTATACATAAGAGGAAGAAAGACAGAAAATGACAGAGTGTCCCCATTTCTGGTAACAGAGGGGAATAGTGAAAAAGGGCCTCTGAGCCACTTAAAAAAACATTTCCTCCACTGTATCTCAGAGCTCTGCAGCCTTATTGGAATGCACCATTGATCCCCATTTTCTTTCTCACTTCAACTTTCCTCTCCAGCTTATTGCTTGATAAACTCCCACCTGATCCCTTCTGCCAGAAGACTTACAATCGCCATTCCCTGCTTTCCCAGCAGCCCTGTGGGGACTCAGAGTGGATAACCAGGCCTCAGCAGGACTTGGATGTAGCTGATATGTCAGTATGTACAGATTATGTTACAGAACCTACAGCCTCAGTGGTACAATCACGAAGGCTGTTCATGCTTTTTTTTAAAACTTTTTTTAATACAAAGGCTTAACTTCATTCAGTTTATATAATGAGGGTAATTTGTTTACAGTAAGCCAACTAGATTTTTAATGTCAATATGCAGAGGAGGATTATGTTTATAGCTGCATAAGTGTAGTAGAGACATTTGTATTGAAAGATGACACACGCTCTTTAGCATGCGAGAGAAATAACTTTCAAAAGTGCCTTGAAAATGTACCTTGACTGAATGGAAGGGCTGAAATCAATCACTTCTTCCAGTTGTGTTAGAGATTTAGCTAGAGACTAAACAATAAATAACCAGAGTACAGCATTTGCTCATAATGCAGCATAATTTGGGATTTGTCCATGTACTGTAAAATTACATATGAGGTTTAAGTAATCTATAGTAATGGTCGCAGAAGATATGTAAAATGGAGAACTCGTAAGTCACACCAGCAGAAGCACACGAGCCTTGTTTAAGAAAATTGAGCTTTCTGTGTAAAATCATGTTTAACATTAAGTGAATGAAAGGGTGATCAGCAAAATCCTCGTAGGTGAGACCGAGGTCTTGATTTTAATATTGAAATGTAAAAGTTGTAGTGAGATGAATAATACATATTCATAGATACATTTTAAAAAAAGTTTTGTACAACTATTATTTATATTACTTAATATGTTCACAAGGGGTATTAATAGTTAGTGCTATAGGTGTGAAGCATACATCAAAAATCTACAGCCCTTCACAGTTAAAGTGCAAACATTTTATCTCTTTCAACCTGCAGCTTGTTAATATTCACAGTTTATAAAAAGGAGACGAGACCAGCGATTAAGAGCGTATTTGAGAACTAGAAATACCACCTTGTGGTTGTACGCCTCTGCCAACCAGTCAAGTTGCAATTTACATTCATGTCTGTCTAGACTCGTAATATTTATAGTGAAGACTTTGAAAGAATTTAATAAAAAAGGTATTAAGTGTATTTTGTGGCGAAATGGAAGTTATCACTATATTGACATGTATGATTCCAGTGAATAATTCAGCCCTGGCTCTTCATCATTCATCTTAAGATCGTTTTCTCAGCTACAGTGGTAAGTAAACCTCCCTAGTCAAGTATATTTGGAAAACTATTCCTTTTGTTGTTGTCTAGCTGTTATCCATTGTCTTTCCCCTTGCCTCAGCTTTGTTGTTCTTATTCTGCTGTTTATCTATTAGTGTGTAAGTTGATCGAGAGAAACAAAAAAATAGTTAAATTCCTTGTATTTGTAACATCCACATCCTTCAGATGTTACAAATTCTAAAGCGTGGATGCTTCACGCATCTTCAACTCAGCAGCACAGAAGATCTATATAATCACCACAATTTCAAGGTGGGCACCCAAGATTAGTTTCACCAATTCACTATCCGACCAAATGTGAAATATGGTCACAATCTCCCCTTTTGTTCCCGAGATATGGTGTTGAATAATGGCCAGAAAAGCCTTTTTGCAGAACATTATGATGACACAGTGAAGTTGACCTTCGACCCTTCGATATAAAATGTCATCTCTTCATCATTTTATCCTATTAGACATTTGTGCGAAACTTTGTCATAATTAGGGTGTGAATTATTAAGTTATGGCCAAAAACATGTTTTGTGAGGCCACATTTGAAGAAATGATAAAAAAAAATCCTTCCACAGTGTCCCTTGAATAACAGTCATAAGAGAAAATATGAATATCCCAGAGCTTTTCTGTTCACTGTGAGCACTATCTTTTGTGTTGCCAACGTTTGCCATTGAGTGGGTCCGATGAGCAAGGGTCAAGAGTCTGTAGAACCGAGAGGCTTACCATGAGGACCTTACAAAAGCCTGGGTCAGTTCTCAATTGTGCCCCTTTTTGAGCAAAGTGGTGGCTTGAATACAGAACACCCTGAAGAAGAACTCTTGAAAAGACAGCAAAGCTTGAGGTGGAATGAAGTGATGCTATTAATTTCCTTGATCTATTAAATATGTGTTTACACTGCTACCAGTCATATATTCCAGATCATGCGCGAGGGTGCTGCTCTCAGTATTTGAGAAAAGATTAATTCAGTGAGATTTATTTCTTTTCAGTCATGTATAAACAGCGCTACTTGACTTGTGACCCTTCAAAAAATAAATAAATCAAACTAAGTTAGAACAAAACTATTATTCAGATTGTTGTTATGGCAGCCTGACACTGCTCACTTTTCTACTTCTTTGATGCCTCTGTTGAAGTTAGACATTGGTTGCTGTATAATGAACAAAAAAACATCTCTTCAGGTTCAGATCTAAGACTAGACCAAAAAACGATTTTCATTATGGAACTTATTATTTGTATTACATAAGCCAATGACAGTTTTACACAGTTTTATTGAAAACTTGGAGCACTGAAAATGCTGCAAAATGTGATGACATGGTAAACCTGCTGCTATAGAGAAAAGCATATTAAATTCACAGTGTAGGCACAATAAAAGCCTTAATGAAAAATTCAATACATCATCTTCCTTCAAATAATGGATATACAGTATATGTACTCCATCATCATCTCTTGGCTTTATGCTTTTGTATTTCCATCTATGTGTTCTAACTTTTACTGTTGCTTTGTTTACATTTTTGCTTTGAATATGTGGTACTTAGGTGGATAAATTTCCCTCCGCTGTATCAAGTCTACAGTGAGAACGACACATTATGTTCATGTTTTACGATCCTGATAAAGTTAATGTTGAACTATTGCACAGTAATGGCTGTTATTTGGTCCCTGTGCTGTAGCTTCTGTTCTTTCAACAGTTCAGAGATGTTTAACCTTGAGTGCCCTGAGAAGAGCTGAAATGATAAGTTGATGAATTGATTGATCGACAGAAAGTTAATCAGCAACTATTTTGATAACCGCTTTTCTCACTTTAGTAGATTATCAAGCAAAACGTCCAAAAAATATATCACTGTAAATTGAATATCTTTGGTTATTGGACTATTGTTCAGTTAAGACTGGCAATTTGAAGACGTCGCCTTGGGCTCTGGGAAATTATGATGAGAATATTTCACAATTTTCTGACATTTATAGACTACGGATAATGAAAAATCATTAGTTTCAGCTCTGGAACACACTGTGTTTAATATGTAAGATGTGAATAGCTTGTAGATGTATCTACAAAAAATAAACATGCTGATCCATTCCTATGCCAGACTAAAACACTTCACACCATAAGTGTGAAAATGAGTGATCATGGCCACAGTTCTTTCAAATATAATGATAGAACCTATTATTTCTAAGTTTTCAATACTCCAAGACTACCCTCAAGTGTCCGAGCCTACCTTTGCTGAAGTCTTTGGGATCGAGGGAAAGACTGTATCCAGGCAAGGTCTCCAGCAGCAGCTTGTAGCAGGCCCTCCAGCCAGGCTCCGGGATGGTGGGGGCTACACACTGCATGGCTGCAACTCTCTTAAAAAAAGCTGACTTGCGATGGAAGCCGATCAGTTCGTACAGCTCAGACAGGATACTGTAGCGCTGGATCTTCTCCTCCTCTGATAGCTGCAGTTATGGAAACAACATATCTGTCTTTACATTAGGTTGTGACATCCTGCTAAGTGAATTATGGATTAGAAAAATTCCATTAGACTAAGCTGCAGTTACAATTACACAACCTGGCGTGGCCTTCATGCAATAATTAGTATATTATAATTAATTTCAAGAATAATCAATAATAAAGATTTCAATTGAAGATAAAAAGGCTGAACCACTACTTCAGAAATTTCATTGGCTATATAGGTCACATGAGGAAACAGACGCATTTAGAAGAAAAAAAAAAAAGAAAACTGTGTCGTATTAATAATAAAGAGCCAGGACAGTGTGGCCGTCTAAAGTCAGACAATGATACAAGTGATTTCTGTTTTGATGTGTTTTTTCTCTCAAAGTAAGATATCCTGTCAACCTGATTTAACTGTACACTATACTGCCAGAGTTCATATTAATCATCCAGTGAAGCAGAGAAAGCTTTTATGTCCCAGTCAGATAGCGTACCTGTCCCAGGTTGATGTAAACAGCATTCTGCAGGAACTCAGAGGCCTCCCTGGCTCTCTTCTGAATGGCCAGCACCCTGACCGCCTTCACGCAGGCCTCAAGCTCGATCACGCCTGCGTTCTTATACTGCAGGAGATAAGAGGAAGAGCGGGAAAAGGCTCGGCGTTAATGAACAATGAATAGTCGATGAGGGTCGCCTTGACTTCTACAACCCACCTCATAATCAGAGGGAATGTTTTTTCATTAACACATGACCACCCTCATCAGTCACTGCAGAGCTCCGCTCCAGACGTGGGATGACAGACAAGTTTGATAACTCGGATCCCCTTGTCGCTGGTTTTTCCCGGGATTCCCAGCCACTACTGCGTTTGTGCTTCTACTGGAAACCTGATCTACAGCTGCTGAGGCTTCACATCCGTGCGCAAGTGAGTGCATTTTTTATCTTGCCGTCCCTCAACTTCCCTCCACTTCCACTCTCATTGTCTCCTTATTAAAATTCAATTAATATCTGAATGGCTATGTGTTGAGATGTAATTTAATTCTGAATGAACTAGTTACAGGTAAAAGGGCTGAGGGAGGTCAGTGCAAAAAGGCAATTATAATAATGAAGATAAAGCACAGGATTGCTCCTGAATAGTTAGGTGGCATAATGAACCTATTCAGTTTCCCCTAAGCATTAGGGATACTGTAATACTATTCTTTGTGACTTTGTACAAGTGCAGTGGTCAAAAGAAAGCACTGCCACAATATGAACATACTAATCCATGAACAGATACATTTTGTCTGTCTGATACTGCTTTACAAAAAAGGTATAACTGACTAATAAAGTTCTATTTCCGGAGAGTAAACCTGCTCTTGTGCTTGTTTGTGAGCACTGGCCCCATGTAGCATTCAGTAATAAACAGTTGCTGTCAGCATGTACTGTTCATCACCATAACCAAATCAAATACTGCCCCCTGGTGAGCTGAATAAATATCACTACACGTGTAGTTCATTTTCTGCCTACCAGAGGTGGTTTTGTAGCAACCGCAACCTACCTAAACACTGCCATGTAAGACTTAATCTGATAACCGCAGGACTATGCATTACTAATTACATCATGTACAAGCGGTCAAAGGTGCAACCAAAGTTCTTTTTGACAAGATCCTCTGAGACCGCTCTATGTGACACTGATCTTGATTTCTTCTGAATCCAATTCAAGTTTCTTGTGACCAATTTCAGGGCTCTGCATAGTCTTTTTAGAGGTCCACTGATCTGGGCTTGTTGGTTGTTTCCCACTCAAGACCTAAAACTAAAAGGAGACTGTGCCTTTGAGGTTGCTGCTGTTTGGACTTAAAGGATAGGTTCACATTTCTTATGGTACAATATATTTTAAAATAACGCTAACATGCAAAGAGTTATTATTAGTCGCAGTGATTGTTCCTCCTCCATATTGGCCACAAAGCAATTTCAGTGTCAGCCTCAAGATGACTGTGTCATCTTTAATCAGCAGCTTTAATCCAACAACAGTGATTGAACTGTAGTTTCTGTTCAATACCTTGCCATAGTATGAGATGGCCTCTTTGTATTTCTCGATAATGTCCTCCTGACTCAGGCAGTTCTTCGCTCGTCCAATCTCGGTGCTGGTGTCGGCACTAATGCCATTGGCTGTGAGGGCTCCTAAACTCAAAAAAAAAGGAAGACATGTGATTAGTTTAAGAAAGACACCGGAATGACCATCCATCAGTGTGTCCCGCCACTGATAAAATAAAAAAGGAAAGGAAACGACAGGAGTGACGACAAGAGGAAGGGGAAACTTAAATCCACCACTTACTCTTTAAAGACACCTCTCTGGCTACCACTGCCACATGCATACTGATACACACACACACACATTAAATAATACACAGATATACAGCGTTTAAATGTTGGTGAACAGATCAAATTATTAATGATGCACAACTGTGTGGAATGGGTTTTTATTTCTAGCTCTGGTGCCCCAGATTATCCTGTTTGTAGTTGCACTTTTTCCTCTCCAAATTAAACCTAAAAGAACTTGTCCTGCTCTGCATTCAATAAGCAGTGTTGTGACTATTCTGGGGTCTTTGGAATAGAACAATGTTTACAGCTAACGTCCCAGGCAGAGTTAAACTTGTACCTGAAATATTTCAAAAGCAACTGCAAGGTGCATCTCTCGGCCAAATCTGATTAGAATACAAATACCAATTGAGAGTGCATTGCTTAGCAACGGGGCTGTGTCCATAGCAACACTGTGCTGCTGTCACTATGACTAACGAGTGAATAAGGAGATGACGCATTGCACTTTTTCTTGGCCAAATTGCACACGTAACATGACCAAATGAAAACACATCAGGCAATGATGATTTGCACGGAATGATCTGAATTAAGTACGATTCCAAGTTACAGATTATTAATACACTATGTGATTTATTTTCTTCCCAGGATATGACAGTGAGAGGTTAAGCAACAGTGAGCATTCATCAAGCGGGAAATGTAGGTAAGCACCTATGGTGCACTGTCTGCCACCTACTGGTGCTACCAGAGATACGTAACCTTGTGTTCAAAGAGGTAACTATATGAGGAGCAATTTCAAAATATTTTTGATAGGGTTAACTGATTTTTGTGGGGTAATCAAGAGTAAATCGTGAGTTGTTAGAATAATGGGACGGCAATAATTAAGGGATGGAAGCAACTGAGAGTGGCCATTTACAGTCTTCAGTCATGTAGTCGTGTGATACTGATCACCAAAAATGTGGCTGTGAGAAAGAGCAAGTACATTAGGGGGAAAAAAGGTGATGGTAAACCAACACAGGAGAACACTACCTGTCAAAAGAGGAAAAAACATCAGTTGATTTTCAAAATAAAATAAACCATAGGAATCAGAGCGCAGATGATACAGGATGAAAAATGACATCAAACACAGGGCAAATGTGACCTCAAGCAAACAGGCAGATTGTTGTCTACAAGAGCTATGTTGGTTAGACATACCATACCTGGGTCAATGAGAACCTCCTGAGCCCCTACAGACAGAGAGAAAGAATGCAGATTCACTCCATGACGCAAGGCGCAATGTTAGCAGTGTTAGTCCCAACAGTCTGCTTATAGGCTGCTGCTGCTGCTCTGCTATAAACTACACTTATCAAGAGCCATAATAAACTCTGGCGATGCAACTCAACTTTTTCACCAAAACAAAGTTCAAACAGTTGTACAATGATGTAAAACTCATAAAAATATCTTTAAAAGAGGTTGTACAGTATATTTATTATGTCAGGGTACCTGCAGGGTTCAGTATCACATTTGTTTCAGGGTCATACCAGCTAATGGATACAAGTATGATGGAAAACCAGTAGGGACAATATGACCCATAATTACTTATTACTGTATCACATTTTTTCACTACTTGACCACAGTAATTCCTAATGATAATTAATTTCATTAACAAGACCTGAACCTGGATAAGTGGGAGAAAATAAATGGATGGATTAACCAATTAAAAATGATTAATTCATTTAAGTTCATCTAAGTTTTTGCTAAAAACGACACTTGCTTCCTACATGTAGCTACTACAGCTGGCAGTAGTGACAGTGTTTGTACAGGTCTCATGGTGCTGACTGAAACATCACAATAAAAGGATCGAACAGCTTCCTGCCACACATTCTGCTGTCTAAACAATCTCCTGACAGGCAGCAACCACATACAAAAACATTTCATAAATAACATTACTGCCTACAGCAGGCAAGAAACTGCATTAACATTTGTAAATGAAACTCAAAACATTTTAATGACATTTTTTTGAGGAAACTAAATTCAGTGCTTTTTGAGATTTTTTAAGACTTTGTATTTGGTGGATGAGAGGTACTTTTTTTTTTTTTTAGACAAATTAATTTACTTCAAGACTGAAATAAATAAATATTTAATTGATTAGTCAAATCAACATTAAATGAATAAATGACCGTTTTGATAAAAAAAAATATTATTTAAAGTGATTTATCACATAAAAATACCAAATATATGATGGTTGAAACTTCAGAAATAGAATTATTTGCTTTCCATCATTTCATACAACTGAAAATTCAGTTTTGAATTTATAAGCTTAACAATAAAAAATATCCGTAGATTAATTGGTACTTAAATAATCACTAGTTGCAACCAAAATCACTTGATTCTCGGATATCATAAATGCACTTTATCACCATTTCCATTCAAGCTGAGACAAGATGATGCTCTGCTGATTAGCCATTCAAGATTTATTTCAACATTGAGTGAAGACACACACAAGGCCGTGTTAATACAAAACACCATGTTAATAGCATGTTAATAAAAGAGTTGAAACAGATTCAATCTTGTTAAGTTCGAATTAAAATTAGCATTCATCAGGATAAATAAGAGAAGCTTCAGAAGTTTAGGAAGCTGACGTACACTGCACACAAAGGAAGCTTAGCTGAGCAAAGCTTAGCAATGACACTCTCACTCTATCACAACTCACTCACAGTCAACTATTATCCCATCCAGACCTCTGGCTCTGTCGGTCTGGTCGCAGAGTGATGTACTCACCTGGTCTGTGGCGTTTCCCTGCATCTGCTGGCTGGGAGATACTCGGCTTGCGTCCCGCTGTCTTCCCTGCTGTGCCTCCTGGGTAGTGAAAGATGACCGACGCTGAACACAAACCCTCCAACGCAGCTGAAAAACAAAAACACAGCAATAATTAAATACATACTTTCTTTCTCTCCTTAGTTCCTATTCATTTTCCTTCTCTAGATTCTACTCTCACAAGAGCTCCTGCAAGTCCCTGGATTATTAAAGTTCTGCGACACTGATAGTTTGCTTCAACTTTTTCGCAATTTAAGAAACTGAATCATTTACTACTGTTGCACTCACTGCATGTCAGTACAGATAAAAGCATCAGCATACTGCAAAAAAAAAAACAAACAAACTGTAAGGTAAGATGGGAAATACAGACTCAAACCCAGGAAATCAAAAGGTCCAGGATCAATAGCTGATCCATAGGGTCTGACCGAAATACTGACATCGCCGACATTACTGTCCATCATTAACTCACTTCACTTCAATGGCCACACGAGTTGGTGGGATTTGTTTTTGGTCAACAGCACACATATAGGTAGACATAATATTTTAATAGCAACAAATTGGAACACCAAAATGCAAAAGATATGTTTGAGGTAATTTCGAAGCAGAGCCGCTGTTACATAGTTTGTACACCAGAGAGTACTGACAAGTTTATTTTTCAACTGTAAAATCTCTACTCAGTATACCTTTGTTACAATTCTCTATTAACGCAATTTGAAATTGAAGGGATCCTTTGTAGATTTTAGTTTATTTATGTTATAATTAAAAAAGTACATACCAGCAGATGTAGCTAGGAGATTTTTTAAACGCAAATATCGATATTGATATCAAGTATCACTGAGGCTTTATGGCCCTATAGTGCATACAGAATCAAACACAAAACATAAACAGTAGGATACATAGTCTGGTAGTAATAAGCCCACATCGGCTGCCATCCTTCAGACTTACCACCCAGCCAGAGGAAGTCATTAACCCCCCTGAGCAGCTCCACAGCCATGTGGTAGTGGACCAGGGCATCCTGCAGCATGCCTGCCTGGAGACACAAGTCCCCAACATGCTTCCTCATCCGTCCTTGGCAACGCTTCTTATAATGCCTGAAGAAGAGCAGCAGGAACAGAGAGAAATACTTTTTCAGACAACAATGGGATGAATAAAGACAGTCAAACTTTTGAATAAAATACAATTTTGTTTTTTTAAATTGGTATTGGGTTTGTGATTTTATTCATACAGTAAAGTTCTTCTATTAAAAACAGTGCAGACTTTCTGCTATTGTATTCCTTGCGTCAGCAGGGTGCCAGGAGAGGAGACTCATGTGAATCTTATCAGTCAGCTACAGAGGGGATGTATGGAGTGGGAAAGCACAAGCAAAGGAAAGCACCGAAACAAGGACAGGGTATGAGCTGACCTACAGTACGACCCTGTAGTCTTGCACAATAACACAGGGACTCAGGAAGGACCAGTTTCACCAGGATCAACTGTTTTGAGGAAAAATACGAACCCTATTGTGCAAGACATTTGAGCATTCTGAGAGACTTGGAAGGTCAAGGACTCGATGTGAAATGAAACTGAGAACAAAATATTCTTAACTGTATAATCTAAAAAGGTAGGGATATGAAAATCAATCTACATTAACATCTATTCAG
Organism: Thunnus thynnus; assembly: GCF_963924715.1. Taxonomy (NCBI): domain Eukaryota; kingdom Metazoa; phylum Chordata; class Actinopteri; order Scombriformes; family Scombridae; genus Thunnus; species Thunnus thynnus. Next base: position 25,850,639 of record NC_089531.1, read on the forward strand.
GGAAAATCTATATCACACATCTGGCAGATTAAAAATGAATGCTAATGCTCAGTAGGGTACTTCAAAAAAAAAAAAAACAATGAAACTGTTCTGGCAAAATAAAGCTAAATGAAAAAGCTGCTCATAAAGAAATCATGAATCACAGCAATTAAAACTGGATTGTTGGACATGGATGCCATAATCAAATTCATGTTTTTATGAGTAAGCACAGCGCTAGGCCAAGTTGGAAAGGCAATACGCTGCACTGTATGCTCATGAATAAAGATATGAGATCCATGTGGCCAGTGTGTCGCTCCAGCTTCTACAGCCAGACAGAGTCCCAAACTACACCTTCCCGGCCCAAATGTTCTTCTGAAGCTGGGACAAACCTCAGTAGCGTGTACTGTGCCATGTTGTGTTCAGTGAGTCCAAACCATCAGCTCCTCCTTTATAGGCCCGTACCAGTGTTTACACACTTCACGCTCTATCAATATCATTTACTATAAATCACAGATAAATCAGCTACTATTAATGTTGACAACTTTGCGATGCATGTAATACAGTATGTTTTTAGAATGACTTATTCCATCTACAAGGCAGCCACTGCTTTCAGTTCATACCAATGTGAGACATGAACATGCTTGAGACAAGTAATCTATTACAGTGAAATTTGGTCAGTGTTGGGACCTAGCTGCAACTTTACTCATAAATCATGGAATATTCTGTTTCAATCTTTAAAGTCTTTGCTGAAAATGTTTGCATATCTCTTTCTCTCTTTTAAATAAAATACTGTGTACATACTCTTCTGTTATTACAAAAACTTATTCCTGTATATGATATATTCAAGGATCCCTCGTCAGCTCCCTCATCATTGTTCCGCAAGGAAGCCCAAAAAAGGAACATTTTGTCCTAAAAAGACGACTTGATTTGGCTAACAGAGACTACTGAAGCCTCATCACAGGTTCAGCTGGACCTTGGAATACATTTTTACACAGAATAAAAGACTATTGATTCTGTCCCCAGTCTTTTACAATCAAGTCCCGCCAAGAGGGATAGTAGGTATGATTACAGCAATCAATAACTCTTTCTTGTGTACATATGACATATGAGTCTGGAATTAAGATAGGCTTGATCCTTGAAATCCAAATGTATCCTTTAACTTTATCTATGAATTAAATATGACACAGGTGCAAATCAAGCCATGTCTGCAATATTCAGCTGTATCAATGAGCTAAATATAGAAGAGGTAACTTTATTAGATTGTCAAAAAAAAAGATAGTTTTTTAACTTTTCTGAAGCTAAAAGCATAGATTGTGTTCTAGACTGTCATTTCAAGTGCAGGTCAGAACATCTGAATAATATATATATAAAATACACACACGGAAAGAAGCGAATGGCAGTTGAAATTAAAGTGCTTGAAGAAGAGTCAGTTTCAGTGAAAACACTAATTGTGAACTCAGCAGCTTCATGCTTTAAAAAAATGGCTGCTTGACCGTCAACAGAGGTTTCCAGTATCAGGGCTTTCCATTAGACTCAAAGGAAGAATACAAAATAAACTGTGCCATCAGCTGTATGACCGTGATAAAGTAACCCAAAAACAAGATGCACTAATGGACAGACTGACATGCAGTTAGATTTATACATGGAAAGATACTGAAACCAGTGGCTGTCAGGAGGGTAGCAAGATTGGCAGTAATTTAGAGTATCCATGATTTGTATTAAATGGGTCTTAACACAGAAAAATACAGGTATGGTCCTGTAACTGACAACCATGCAAATAGTGTAAATGTAGCCAAGACTGAGAAAAGTGATCACTGTGTCTCTGTGAACTCCTGGTGGTCAGCTGAATGTAACTTTGCCATCGTCTTTCTTGTATTGTACTGTAGAACTACTTCAATAAATTGTAGTGTAGTGCTGCAAATTATTCATCGTTTACCATGAATTAAAATACAATTCATGATACAGTATAGTGGGTTTTGCACTTTAATGAATTTGGATCAACTTGCATGTGATTCCGAACTTTGTTTTTGTAGACTTGATTATATTGCTGATATTATCTTAAAGCTTAGGGAAGATCTTTGGCCTGTTTCTCCCATCAAGCCTTTCCAAAGCGGTCTGTGTTTAAGCTGAAACCTCAGGAGGAGTGATGAGTTTGGCTTGCAGTCATGAGCAAATGTACAACAGCACAGAGGTCTGGTTGTGGCCTTCAGGGCAGAGCTAAAGCTGATGGGACTGGAATGGTTTAACTACACTTATGAGTCTAACATCTCACCTTTTCACACCCAACAATAAACTCACAGGACAGTATGAAAGAAAAAAAAAAGAAGAAAGACAGATAAACCAAGGTAAACAAACGGAAATGAACGCAGCAAAAATCAAAAGACAGATTTTTGAGGAAGATTTTCGAGCAGGCGAGGCTGGTATGCGACTAGCAACCTGACACACAAGAACACACACTTCACAACGACAATGCCGTCTATCACATGTACTGACTACAATGAAAACTACATTCAAGCAATCCATAACCAGCCTAAAAAGCTGAAGCGCTTTTGGAAAAAAAAAAAAAAAAAGTGCAGCTAACAGAAAAACTCACCTGCTATCAGTGTCCAAACCCACAAAGTCCTTCTTTTCAAAGGGCACACAGAGCAAAGGGATCTTATCACCAGATTTGTCTGTGGCTCGGTCAAGCCGCTTGGACTCCAGAACGATAAATATCGACTCCACAAAGTCTTCCACTCTCTTCTCCACATCAGAGCAGTCTTCAAAGCTGGAATAGAAGGCCACATCTGTCCGCTGTTGCTCTGCAATCTCCCCCTGGAGCCCAAACACCAGCAAGCGTGAATCGTACAGCGTGGAGCTGTACACCTCCTTCTGGCCGTGGAAACGCTCAGCCGTCTGGGGCCACTCCTTGCCCGAGCCGCAGGTGGTGATGGAGATGAGGCCCACCACCTTGCGGTGCGTCTGGAAGTCACCCCACTCGTTGTTCTCTGGCAGGTAGTGGTGGCGGTAGCGGATGTAGAGGAGACGCTGGGAGTCCCTGATGCTCACCTGGCTCACGCTGGCGATGCGCTTATAGATCTTGAAGAACTGGTCCTCGGGTACAATGCCGACTGGCTGGACCACCACCAGTACTGTCTGGTGGTCCTCGGCACATTGCATGTAGTCTGGGACACTCATCCTCACATGTGGCTTCATGGGACAGAGAAAACAAAGACATTTATTAGAGCAGATTATATTCCTACTTTTTGTCTCATCAAAGACCCTTTCGAGTTTTAACTGATACCATTTCTTTAGTAGGATGTAGTTCCAATGAAAACTGTCCACAGAAAAGACATGTTGCTGTTGATTTTTTCTGTCATTTTCAATGATGCGAGAACTACAAACAAAGGTCCATTCATCTCCATTGTATTGGGGTGGAGGAGGAGACATTTCAGGGGCAAATATCTCAACACCTGGGCAGACAAAACCAAAACTATCTGCATGAATAGACACCAGATAGTCGCTCTAGATACGGTAAAATATCTCATGAAACAGAACAAAAGAATGCATACATAACAAAGATCAGTGAAAAAGTGTTTTGATCTCAGGTTATATCATCATTGTCAAAATATATAAAGAATAATATAAAATTATTTATATAGTCAGGCAGTCTTATATTGTTAGTCCCATGAGTGTCCTCTGTGGTATCAAAGCCTTTAACCTTAACAGACATCAGCTGTGTTTGTGTACAGTGTGACGTGTACTCCAAAACAACAACAACGTTTGAATGAAAAAGTGTTGTTTGGGGTTTCTTGTGTATGCAGGATGGAAAACTGAATCCCAGCGACTCCAAATTAGTCCAAAAAGTAATGTTTCTAACAAATGTATCTTTTCCCGAAAAGCAAAGCAACACCTGCTGCTGTCTTCTGGTTAAACATAAACACAGCAGTATCAGTTATAAGTGGCAATATCAATATCAACACCTGGTACTTACTAAAACAACGGCTCTCACTTCGTTAGTTTCCTTTTTTTTATTAATTCTATACCACCGCAAATAGCTTACGTTAAGATATTACCCTGCTTGTGTCAGCTAGCTTAGCTCAGCTAGCTAACCTATGAACAGTCTGCTCGTGACAGTCACACAGTAACAACGCTGACTGCAACAAACAGGTCATTACTGCACATATCAGCTACGTACGGTCTGGTGTCTTTAACACTTATGCCATTAATATATAACTTTATCTCGCGTTACCTTAGCAGTAAATTGTCAGGTTTCACAGCTTCCTCCTTAGGACCAGTGTTTATCCACACTGAAGTAACAGCAAAACTTCCGGCCAACATTTTCAGAATAAAACCCTCACAGGATAATACACCTGAGTGAAGTAATGTACTTAAGTACGATTCTGAGGTACTTGTTCTTTACCCCGAGTATTTCCATCTGATGCTACTTTATACTTCCACCCCACAACATTTCAGAAGGAAATATTGTACTTTCTACTCCACTACATTTATTTGACAGCTTGAGTTACTTTTCAGTTGAATATTTGACACAATTGATAATATAACAAGCTTTTAAAATACAACACATTGTTAAAGATAAAACCAGTGCTTTCCAACCTTTTTGGCTTTTGACGTCTTACAAAAAGCAGTGTGTAGTCGGGGTCACATTTCAGATGTCTATGAGTTGTTCACAGCTCCACCAAATAGCGATTTTTCCCTCTAAACTTCTCACATGCTTTCATTTCAATAAATGTTCAAATGATTCAATATTTCACCAAAAATCAACGATTAGTTAAATATATATCAGTCAGAGGGACCAAACCACTACTTAAACTGCATTTTGCTGCTAATACTTATTTACTTTTACTGTAGTAAGATTTTTCATGCAGGACTTAAATTGCTGTATTGGTACTTTTAGTTAAGTAAAGGATCTGAATACTTCTTCCACCACTGGGGTCAGGATGATATTAACTTATTATAACTAGTATTTATTCTCTCTCTAATCAAATAGTGAACCTCATTTTTTTTAAATCCAAATTGCCCAGTTGTATGAAAACACCAGTTCACAACCAAAATGTCATATTATCAATGTCAATTATTACATGAAAAATATCTGATAATATCTGAAAAATAGCCCAAAGTTACTATCTGTCCCCGTTTCTTTGTTAAGGGGTTAAATCACAAACTTGGTCATTTGCACTTGAACTGCTTCTTTATTGTTGCCACATTTGAAGCTGTATAGGGACAGGTGTGTGTGTGAATGATATGTACAAGTTAAGGAGGAAATTATCACTAAACTTATCAGCCAAAGTAATGAAAATTAGTCTATCGCAAGGAAGTTCAAATAAAACTACTACCCAAATTATATAACAATGCAAATGATCATTACTATGCACAACATAAAGAGAAATTGTGATGTTTAATAACTCTGAGCGCTGACTCAACAGTACGGTATTTAACTTCTCTAATTAATGCACACCGGGTCTTAATTGGTAACACCTGCACATCATAAGACTCATGCTCGTGCTTCACCATTCACCGGTTAAGCAATTATGGCAATTAAAAGCAAATCAATTTTAATGAATTCACTTCACTTTTACATGGAATTTAACACAGAAATACTTCAAAAACTGTAACTAACAAAAACACTACGATTTAAAGGCAATTAGAGGCTCACAGTATCGTCCTTTTTCTAAATTGGTAGGCTAATTAACAATTTGTTTCTCAAACTCGACAGACAGAACAGGAAGACCTTCCTCACTTACTTCTGTTGCACGCACACAAAGGACCGCACACCAACAAAATGAAGCAACATAAGTTGTAAATTAAGTCCCACGACCAAGCTATCTAATGTAACTTTTCTCTATATATTGTTACTTTTCTCTGCCTGTATCTGTAGGTGCCGTTCAGTTCGCTTACAATCGCTAATTAGCAGAAATTTGAGCTGCGTAGTCTGACGTCACGTTAGCTGTAGTCTACGTGATTGGTGGAACAAACGACAATCAGCAAAATAACCAATCAGAACCATAACACATAGAACAGTCCTGCCTTATCATTAAGTGCCCTTATTTAAAATATTTCTAATGTGTTTCAATTGTGTTGAGCATGCCACAACCGACTAGCTGTCTTTGCTTTTAATTAGAAAGTGAATCCCTCCTTTCCTGCTAACTCTCGGTAGCTTGATTATTTTCTTCTTCTTCGTCTTCCTCTTCTTCTTTAAAGGTAGAAGTGAAATGTGCTACATCAGCTCCACCTAGAGGATATAAGAAGTAATATTCATTTTAATATTACTTCATTGATATAAATTGTAGTTTTCAAATAACTTTTTCATGTAAGTGACCTCAGGACACAATTATATGAAACTAGACTTTTGCCTTTAAATTTAGACTAACTAACTCAGTCTGTGTGAAAAAAAAATTAATATGTTTATGCTCTGGTCCTGACATTCATTGTTGACAGTCATTGGATTTTCAATATACAATATATTCGTATGGATTTAGTGTTGTCATGATACAACACAGCTATGAGCTACTGACGCTGCAGAGCCAGAGGGCGGGGGATTTGTCATCCGTGTGACTGTATTGGCAATCAGAATATTCCACTGACTTGCAAATTAGAAATGTGAGTGGGAAATGTCTCCACACTATCCTGTAAAATTCCACATTGAAATGGGGACTGAAACTTATGAATAGAAAACCACACAAATCAAATTTAATTTACACTGATGCTGAATCTTGAAACTGGAGTTTTTTCTGTTTTCAAGGTGAAATTCAAACTTGAAATTCATGTAATGCCCAAGTTGGTTGGTCCCACAGATGAATAAAAAAGAAATTCAGACGGATAGATTCAACTCCATTTTATTTTTTTACCCATAAATCACTTTTCACAATCTTCTTGGAAGACATCAGCATTTTATTCCCTATTTTCTTCTTTTTTTGGCCAAGGGGAATTGGTCCAAAAGCAAAGCAGGAGCTCAGAGAGAGAGACATGGAATGTCTAAAACATGGTTCATAGTGAATATACATCAATAACAGGCAAACATCTACAACCATCGACTTACAAAACAGTGCACAAACATTGTGTGTAAAAGCTGTCATTACTAGGGATCCCAAACCGTAACAACACAATTTTGAAAGCAGGGGGGTTTGACAGATGTTACAAGAGAGGGAAACCATGTTGTCCTCAATTAAAAAAAAACAAGACATGAGACCTGATACATGAACAGTGTATTCCGAGTGAGATCAATCAACTGAATGAATGTAAATACATAAAAAGCACAAATAAGTGAAGCCTTCATTTTTCCCATGTGGTGAGTGTTCCCTAGTTGAAGACTGAGTCAGGTCCATTTAAACACACCAGCTTTGAGCTTTATCTCTGTTCAGAATGAGGCAGGGTTTCAGTGCATAGTCACATTACTGCATCTTCATGCCCAGGACAAATCAGTGTAACTGTAACATAAAAGAAACAGAAGTAGGAGAAGCTACGTTGTCAAAAGCTAAAAGATTCACATCTTTTCAGTCCAATCATTTACACGCCATTCTAAATGTTTGGCGCCAATCAGCCAACAATACAGAGCACTCCTTGGTGCCAGAGATGAAGCTTTCAAGTTATACAGTAAAATTATGGAAAACGTAGAAGATGGCAGGTAAGTGCTATTACTACAGTGAATATCCACCTGCAAAAGCGCATTACAGATATATATTGGCACCAAATGTGACATTAGGAACTGCGTTCATCCTGTTTTAGTGGATGCTAAAATTAAACAGCTATCTACTGAAATGTTTAACCACTGTTTCCTTTTGTAATTTTGGACCATTGGAGACCATAATGAATACTGACGGTGTTTGGATCCCAAATGCATTTTTTTGATACTAGTCACCAACATGTGCGTAGCAAGGAATTTAAAATACTGAGTCCAAGTCCCTCCACCGCACAACTACCCCCCTCAGAAAAGTTTTGAGTTGGACTTTTCATATTGTGTTTATTTAGTTTTTATTTTAACTATTCAATCATCTTTAAATTTGATTTCTACATAAGGGTCAAACCCTTCTCCAAAATGCCAGGAATACATTTTGGGAAATACTGAATCCTTTTCTTGTTTCTTTTCCTGTTGGCCTAAAGGTAGTAAACTTTTGACCACTGGTAGCGCTATGGAGCAATGTTTTTACAAGTGGGTTTGTATCATGCACGAGGACGCACACGCACGCTTGCAGGTGGTGCAATTCACATCCTGCCACTGCTTCCATGAAAAAACCACTGAAAAAACAGTCGGTAATAACATGTCAGCACACAGAGCGACGTGCCAACAAATGCAGTGAAGAAGAAGACTAGAAAACAAACATATATGTAAACAATGTATGATTAAAAAAAATTGTTTCAATCAGCTTTGGAAATGTTTTATGAAGGATATGTACTCAACACGTTTGTTCGACCTCAAGATAAAAAAAACACTGGATGTAAACTTAACTTCTGTTTCAAAAAAACTTGACAGATAACCTTTAATGTGTCAGACAAGTACTAGTTTCTAGCTTGTTTGGTTTTTTATATATATTTTTAATTTTGTCCTGAAATGCACTTTTTGAGTTCTGGTGGCATTATTGCCCCTTCACACTGTTCAGATCAGTGCAGGACCTCAGTGGACTACAGTCTGGTCCCATTTCAGTACCAAACTACTTATCACATACTACACAAGGTGACCAATGGACCAAAATCACAAAAAGTTGTAAAGGCCAAAAAGGCCTCTTTTAGCTGCTATAATTGAAAATGTACTGGGTTTAAAGGACATCACTATCCTTGCTACTTCAGTGTGCATTTTCATCCATATGAAGTACAAATAGAGTGCCGTCATGTGCAACATGGGAACTTGAAGGCTACAGATAAAGACAACAAAGTAGTTAAGACTGAGTGATTATGGTGTGTTTGGTCTGCAGAGGATCAGGAAGATTCTGGGTTGAATGTTGTCATCCAGTGGATTAGTTAAATCTCCAGCGATCATGTGGCCGCAGCCAAGATTAGTCGACCTAATTACTGCACATTTAGACACCCCGTTGATTCCTAGGATCACTTTGTAACACTAGTGTGTCAGACAGGAAAGAAAAGTTTGAGAGGAATCAAAGGAAAGAACAGAAAAGAACAGAACACAAAAATAAAACAGATTAAGACTGATTGAGAGTCAAATGGTGCAGTAGGGGGAATGTGTGTCTTCTGATTATTTGGCATTATTCTTCATTATGGCATTGAACATGGGTGGACACTGCCAGTGGTGTCAAGAGAGACTGGATAAAGGGGGTCCTTCAGGGCAAAGGGTGGGCGAGGGGTGGGTACTGTAGGTAGTTGTGGGGATGGACTAAGTTGGAGAATCACACGCCGCCCTCACTCAGTTTCAGAAATTGTTCCACTGTATCTGCTTCCACCGCCTCAGAAAACATTTCATAGTTCTGTGGAGAAGAAAATGCCATGATAGTCAATCAGCACACAGGTAAACAAAGACATTTTAAAATGCAGACAGGCTGTTGTCAGGTTTGTGTGCTTTCTGCAGCCTGTGTGCGTATCCAGCTGAAGATCAATTGTGAGGGAAAAAACTCCTCTCTGTAACACCACTGGACAATCCAGAGATGATTGAGTGTTTCTGTTGTTCCAACAACTCCAACAGACTGAGAAGTACTCCCTAGTAGAGCTGCAACAAACGATTGTTCTTATTATCGATTAATCTGTCCTTTATTTTCTCGATGAATCGATTAGTTGTTTGGTCCATAAAATGGCAGAAAACGTCCTTGAATGTCTTCTTTTGTCTCGACCAACAATCTACAACCCAAAAATGTTCAGTTTACAGTCATAGAGGACTAAAGAAACCAGAAAATATTCACATTTCAGAGGCTAGAATAAGAGAATTTGGACATTTTCTTCTTAAAAAAAATGACTCAAAACGATTAATCAATTATCTGAATAGTTGGCGATTAATTTAATAGTTGGCAACTAATCGATTGATCGATTACTCGTTGCAGCTCTACTTCCTAGTAAAAGTACATTTCAGCAATCTCAAGTCAAACTTTCATTCATATCAACCAGGACCATCAGTATTTGAATCAAGTTGCTCTCAAAATATAAGGTGTGCAAATTTTAGAAGGGTTAGTGGGGTTTAGTGTCAGCTAAACATGAGAAGCTGCTACCTGAACGTTTTACACACTTTGCTAACAAGGAAGAAAGAGGTGAGATAAAAGATCTGATAACAAATATATTAATTCCATGTATTTTGCCAATCTGGGTGTAAGAACTCAGAGTCACACACACTGATGCACCCAAATGATCTTGAAATGAGGTCATTTTCACTAACATATGCAGCAAAATGCAGTGTTGTAAAGGAGAGCAGCTTTGATATCAGTGAAGAAAGGATCTGTGTTTGATCAGGTTTATCTTAGCCAATGCCGATCATTTCACAATCCGATCAATCAACATCTCTCTGTCCTAACTACAGTGTACATTGTTGAAACATAGCAAACATACAAATAGACAGAAATGTGCTGAGGGAACCATGAAAGAGGAACAAACTTGTCAGAGCTTCCTTTCCAGTCTGCAGGAGCTCAGTGTTTAATATTCCTTTAATCACCAGAGAGGGCCAACCCTCGCCCAATCCAAGTGATCTCTACAAATTCAAGCTATTCCATCATTTTAATTCATCCTACTGTAATTATCCCAGAGTTAAGCGTCAGCTAGATTTCTACAGTGACATTCAAAAGTTATTGTATTAGAAAACCGATGGAGAGGTTAAAAATAAGCCTCACCCCGCAGTACTTGTCTTCGTTGAACAGCTGTGGAGGGACAGCCGTGGGGTTTCCTGCTTTGCTTCTCATTTCATCGCGAAGCTCGCCGCCCACGGAGATGTCGATGAGCTCATACTGGATGCTTTTACTCTCGAGGATTCGGATCACTTCTGCCTGTTGAGACTTCACCTGGAAAAACAACAGCTCCCATCAGAGATTCGCTCGGCGCCAACGTTAACAGCAATCAACTCGTTCAACCGTTGCAGCAAAGTCAACAACTTCTAATCCTGTTTTTACTAACAACATTTCTAAGAACAAAGAAGAGAAAAAGATGATTTTTCTGACTGTTGAGCTAGTAGTCTGTGTGATTAATACTATGCAATCAAAAGGCCAGCAAACAGCTTTGAGGAACTATTCAAATCAACCTTATGATATTATCTATTCAAGGGCAGGGGCATAGAGACATTACTCAGAGCATAGTGCTGTAGTAAAAAGAAGAAAAAAAAACATTATATGATTTAAGGACTTTTTTTACTATGCGCCTTTAAAAGGCACTAGTGTTATCTGGCTTGTGGGTGGTGATTAATAGACCTGGTGAACACTCTGCTATCTTTTTGGGCGACTGAGGAAGTTGGGAGGGGGGTTTTTGTAAAAATGACCACACCTAAGCACAACACTAACTGGAAACCCACAAGCTGGCATTTAGTTTTCCCCACACACACACACACACACTCATTGTGAGGCCAGTTCCATGTTCTTAAATAAAAAAAGGGAACTGTGTGTGCGTGTTTCACTAAATTGTGGAAGCAGTTAAACGTTCCTCTGAATCATTAGAGCTGTGGCCGGCAGTGGCTATTTTGAAAAATGTTACTCAATACAAGTAATCAGCACATGAAAAATATACACATGAAATACATCACTGGCTAATATATGACATGTGTTGAAGACAGCGGACAGAGGATTGAAACTGGGTGTCAGTGGGGCATGACCAATCAAAACCTCTCCAATGCTTTATCTAAAAGGTTTCTACAGTAGACCGGATTTTAGCACATACAAATAGGTATCACTGCACATGAGAGGGTTAAAAACTCATGCAGGTCACAGAGCTTTTTCACTACATGAATTCCTCACATGTAATAGATAGCAGATGTTTGACCCCGTGTGTAGTCATGCGCTGTTTTCATAAAGTGCTGAAAAAATGAGTCTAACAAGGAATATTGTGTTTTCCAGCATCTGCACATTTACTGATATCTGCAGAGTCTTAATGCCAACCAGTTCAACTCCATCCATCCTACTGTAGTGTCTGCAAATCTACTGCAAAACTACATTACAAAATCGAACTATTTTAACTTATAGTGCTTATCAGAGAAATCAGTCAACAAATAATGTAAACTTCTGACTTCTTTACTAATTAAAGGATCTACTGGTTAATTCGGCTTACATATAATCCAAAAGGCAGCTTTTACTAAAGTAACATTTGTAATTGTATTACTGCTTCTCATGCTGGCTTAACACAAACCTACTGTAATATGGACTAGTTAGCAGGTGTACCCATTTCAAACGATGAGCTTCCTTTAAAAAAAAAAAGAAGCGTTGTTTAGAGTATTTGGTGAATGCTGAACTGATAACTATCTAAAAGGGTTATAAGGGTTACTTGTCATAAGCAAGGTTACCTTAAACTGCCTGATTTTTAAATGAAGTTTGGCTTCTCGGAACAGGAAGCGGATATATGGTCGGTACACTTAGCTCTATGACTTAGCTATTGAGGCCAGCCTTACGTACCAAAATGAGACAATAATAGTGTCAGTTTTAGAATAAGTAATACGGTTGTTGTTATTGTGTTGGAGAAATTTCTGGAAACATAGCTAGCCAAACATGCTAAATAAAAAAAACACCTAGCCTTTACCAAGATGAAGGAAATGAAGTGGAGTGATGCACACTGGCTCGTCTTCGCACCTCCTTAATGTTTTTGTTAAATTTACAACTTTCATCCTCATTACGCCTACAGTCTGGTAATGCTGACGTTACAATAGCGATATAAATGAGTAGTGGGTTGCATAGGCCCGCTGCACTGTTAGTCAGCAGGAAGCTATTACTGATAGGGTGCTGGGTGTGTCTGTTGGACTGAGCTTTGTTAGCTGCTGCCTCTGGAGCCAAAAACACAAACACAAGGTTCAATTCATTAAATTCACTTATGGCTACTTGACTCACCGTCCGTGAGGCAGTAACAGTGGTGTAATACAGTTTGATCCCCATAGCTGCAGGTCCTTGTGCTCCCTTTGTGTATCTGCGGGCGTGTTGCTCTGCGCTCTCTGTCGTCAAGTTCAACTCTCATCGATCATTACAAGGAAGAAGGCGACAGTTCTTTCAAAATAAAACACGTTTTTACTTCGAGGGAAATGGGGGTGAAACAAGGCGGAAGTGCTTTAAACCTGCATTCTCTCTTTTGGCCAGCAGGGGACGACTCCACTGGTTGCAGAAAGAAGTCCTATTGTATGTAAGTTTAAGTTTCTTTCTCACTTAATTTATTACCTCAGTAAACAATTTCCTAATGAGTTTATGGTCTCAGTCACTGGGTTCAAGTCTTCTTCAATACAGCATGATGTTCATTTTGTAAATCATGGTCCCATTTAGAGTGAAATAGATGATAAAGCAGGCTATGCTTTAGGGCGTGGCTAAATTGTGATTGACAAATTGCTACCACACCACAGCATTGGTTATGTATGTTATGTATCTTAACCCCAGATTAGGGTTAGGAATAGGGGTGCACGGTGCTAACCAAGCTAGCACCTAGCAGCTAGCGTTAGCATCATCTCCACCCTCTCATCCAAATCATGGTCCAAATATGGTCACTTGTGGCTCCAAAAATCCAAAATGGCAACAGTCAAAATTCCAAATTCAAGGCTTCAAAATGGAAGTCCACAAACCAATGGGTGACGTCATGGTGGCTATTATTTTTTTAGTCTATGGGGTGAAACAATAGGCAAACATGAACATTGTGAAAGGTACAATATATGATTGTTTCCTGCATTAAAAATGTTGCTGTGTGGCAACACATTCTGAAATCTCATATATGGAAGCATCCATGAATCATGGTAAGATTAACCTTCTAGAGAGCCCTTGGGCACAAATGTGGCGCTGGACCCCTATTAGCCCACCATTCCTTCCCTTGCTGTGTGAACTATGTACAGTGTTAGAGATATTAAATGGTCCCAGATTTGCTGATTGTAAGCACAATATCAGCTCAGCTAATGAGGGTCTTAAAACTAGATTTTAACAGAGACTTTCTTCAAGACAGGACCTCAAGATCAGGTAATAAAGCAGGATCCACCTGAAGACCTGTATCATGTCAGCTGACATTATGCTTCAATAGTGCATTTTTACATATTCCCAAACAAAGTTACAATTAATCAAATTATCACAAGACAATGCCATACAGTAAAGACGGGGCTTGTGGGAGCACCTTGAAGTATGGGGACCTCAGGACACTGCTCACTTTGCCCAGTTCATAATCCAGCCTTCTGTTGAACCCAACAACTGGGTGAGCTTGTTCAAAACATAACTGGCTGTAAAATAGGTGGCATATAGATACTAATAATAATAAACTTTATAGTTCCAGAGCTGAAACAATTAACTGATTGACAGAAAATCAATATGCAACTATTTAGATTATCAATTAATTGTTTAAAATCCCCCTGCACTCAAATATGTGAGTAAAATTGTGAGTTAAATCTGAGTTTAAGGCATGTACCTACTGTGTGGATACTGACATAATTTGAATTTCAGCTGATCATCAACTAGCCTATATATTATGACATGTCAATAATCTTTGAATGTTGAAAATGATGACAGGAAATGTTTCATTGTATTGTGGTTAACTTGACTCTCCTCTCCCTCACTACACAGGATATCTATTTGCTGCACAGTTTAAAGAGATACATTAGAACTTAATTCATATTTTCCATTTGGCGCTTTTTAAAATTTTATTCCATTTACGCCCAGTAAAAGGGTAATATTCTACATTTAAAGTGCTAATCGTCATATAGTAGGCTACCCTCTCTCCCTCTCATGCTTTTATAGTCCTTCTATAGTGTTGTCCTTCTTTTCCTTCTTCCTTTCTCTTCTTTTTCCTCTCTATAGTCCCTACCTCCCTTTTCCCCCTCCACAACTACCTAATTTTCTCTTTTATGGTTCATCAATCTTTCAGACAATTCCAGACAATTGCACACGCACGCACACACACATATATAGTTACAGAGACCAAAACACTGCTTGTGGAAATAAGTGGAAACCAGTGTGTGTGAGTGTGTGATTGTCTGGAATTGTCTGAAAGATTGATGAAACATAAAATAGAAAATTCACATAAAAAAATATGCTGTAAGATGAAAACAGCAGCTATGAAAGAAATATGCCAATGCAGAGTGCTGAGTTTAAAAAAAAAGACCTGTTTATTGGATTTGTTGATTGATTGATGATCCAACATTTCCAGATAACTGAAATGGTCAATTTATGGTTTATTCAAATTATTTTGGATCATTTACCCAAGCTCCTCTTCTGTTGCTTTGTTGACAGTGAACAGTAAACTATGCTCTCACAAAGGATTGTTGCACAGTGGCACAAACATTTCTAAGCCGGCCAGAGTCCATCTGTCCCTCTCCCCATACAAAGCCTTTCTACAGTGTGCACAACATTGAAAGTTGTACTCACAAATCTAGAAAGGCTGGAAAATCTCTTGTTGTTTTTAGATTTACAAACACTGTCTGTCTAGCTGGCTGGGTTATCACTGATGGTGGCACAAACCCGTAGAAGTCACATCCAATGTTAACAGCTTGTGTCTGTTGTTTACAATGAATTCAAGCTGTAACTCGGTTTAAGGTGCTGGAAAGTAGATTTAATTTCATAAATATATAATGTTTAACAGAAGCCAGAATTAAACTAAAACATTCAGCTAGTGTGTTGATTTAATTTTGACATTTACTTGCCATTTCATTTTGACAGTTTGGTACCTTTCTGGCATTCTGAGCAGCTCTCTCTAATTTGGGTTGGTTTTAGATCCAAAAGCTGAGACTACAACCAACGTTTCTTTAAACACGGGATTCTACTCTGATCCTGCTGTCTGCAGACAAACACCTCTGGAGAATGGATCCACTGGGGCAGAGGAAGCCCTCATTCCAGGCCAGCAGCCACATCACACAATGAGCCTTGTAATGTGTGTGATCACAAGTGTCACAGTGGAGGAGTACTCACACTACAAGCCAGAAATGCAAAATAATATTGCTGAGGATAGTTCTGAAACTGGATTCTGTATCTTCAAACACATTTCTTTACAGCTTCCTGCTGATTCTGTCTAATTCCAAAGTGTGTGACAACAAGGCTACAGCCTACAGCCATCCACACATACAGATAATGTTTACCATATTCAATCTAGTTTAGTGTTTTGTTAGCATGCTAATATTCACTAATTCTCACTTAACACAAAATACAGCTGATGGGAATGTTTATTCTGTCTAACCAGTAGAAGCAGCAGTGGTGGAAGAAGTATTCAGACCCTTTACCTCAGTAAAAGTACCAATACTGCAATGTAAAAATACTCCATTACAAGTCAAAGTCCTTCATGGAAAAGCATTATCAGCTTAATGTAGTAAAGTATTGCAGTAAAAGTAGTGGTTTGGTCCCTCTGACTGATATATTATTATATATGACATCATTAGATTATTAATACTGAAGCATCAGTGTTGGAGCAGCATGTTACTGTTGTAGCTGCTGGAGGTGGAGCTAGTTTGAACCACTTTGTATACAGTTAGCTAGTTAAGTCCAGTGGTTCCCAACCTAGGGTTCAGGCCCCTCCAAACAGTCACCAGATAAATCTGAGGGGTCGTGAGATGATTAACAGGACAGGAAAGAAGAAAAAACAAAGTTCTGATGCACAAATCTGTTTTCAGTTTTTGGATTTTTTCTCTAATCTTTGATTTTTGGTGAAATATTGGATCATTTGAACATTTATTGAAATGAAAGCATATGAGAAGTTTAGAGGGAAAAATCACTATTTGGTGGAGCTGTTAACAACTCATAGACATGTGAAATGTGACCCCGACTACACACTGCTTTTTGTAAGACGTCAAAAGCCAAAAAGGTTGGAAACCACTGGTTTCATCTTTAACAATATGCTGTATTTTAAAAGCTTGTTATATTATCCATTGTGTCAAATCTTCATCTGAAAAGTAACTAAAGCTGTCAAATAAATGTAGTGGAGTAGAAAGTACAATATTTCCCTCTGAAATGTAGTGAAGTGGAAGTATAAAGTAGCATCAGATGGAAATACTCAAGTAAAGTGCAAGTACCTCAGAATTGTACTTAAGTACAGTGCAGTACTGTACTTAGTTACTTTCCACCACTAGAAATGATTATCTAGATTCCCCAAACTGTCAAAATTTTAGTGACAGTGCTCCTGAGGTTTAGCTGTACTAACAACTTCCACAACTGTTGACCAATCAGAAGCAATGGTAAGCGTTCTGAGCTGGTTCCAGGAATCATTATATTTCCAGGCGCACACAGCACAAATAATTAATGTGTTTAAATTAAAAACCTCACAAGTAAGTTGACTTACACGTTGGTCTTAGAAGACGTCATGAGTCAGAGTGCAAACTAGCTGTGTAATGCAGCTTGCTAATGCTCTGAGTATTTTGAGCCCCATTAAGTCTAATGAGCAGTGATGAAATTTAATTTGGAAGTTATCACATGGGAAGCAGGCTGGCCCGTTCTATTGTGAGTCAGACAGGAGGAATGTGGGAGAGAGTCCAACAGCGCCATAATTCAGCTGATTCAGGGTTTTTAGTGAGTAACTGAGCCGTGCAGCAGGGACTAGTACACACCGCCACACAGTAAGAGAGGAGCCAGACTACAGAGCCAGCCTGGACGGTCAATAAATCTGATATCTGCAAGCGAGGTGAACATTATGAGCTCTGAGGTTTGCACCAGAGGAAGTAGAAAACCAATTCTGCTCATGACATGAGAAAATAATCAAGGCATTCCTCCAGCTTAACAGTATGTGTTTACCTGAAATAAATGTTCCTTCATCACCACTTGGTGGCAGCAGAAAGATATATTTCACTTGGGCTAGATCCATCTGAGAGCAAGTGGGGTCTTATATTCAACAAAGTCTTATTGAAAAATGGTTTGTGGAATATTGCCAACAGTGCAACTATAGGAAGAAACTGTGGAACTTAAATGAAGCCTTTATAGAAAATGGTTGTTGCAACAGCAAGTGCTTACAGAATATATAACAGAGTCTAATATAAATATATAGGATCTGGGGGAAATTAAACATAAAGAATATATATCTGTAAAAAGGTGAAAATAAAGAAATTTATTGTATATTGTACAAAAGTTTGGTATCACAATGTTGATGTGAATGGATCTTTTTGTTTGTTTGTTCCCATAAGTTAGATGCAAAAGAGCACATACATAGCTGAGAGAAAAAAAACATTCATTTGGTGTTAACTCTCTTTAACAGAAAGAGCTTTATTAGTATGTTTTATATTTTTATACACATTTGAATAGCATAAAATATGACTGATATCCAAAATATTTTTAAGTGATTCACATTGAAGCACTGGTTTTCAAACAGTGTGCGGTCCAGCATTACATACTTTATACGGCACAAAGTAGATCTAAATACAATGGGGGACTATAACTCACAAATGAAAGAAAAAAATGTACAGTGAAGTGAAAATGTTTAGCCCATGATCATTTATATAACCTATACGCGTCTATAATGATAACAGTACACATTATTTATCAGCTCTTATCATCCATCAGTGCAAGGTTATTTGATTATCTACAGTATATCATCCATGTCCTTTAGTGACTCATGTCAGCACAACATCCATTTCTTATACTGGTTCTGTTTAAAGGGAATGGGAAAAGGAAAAGAATTGTCAAACTCAACACAGAGGAGCCTGAGATATCCTGACTTTTAGTCCCTAATATGGGTCAAGCTCCAAAAACTAGCCTGACTCTGCTCAAGAGTAAAAAAAAGTCTGCCTACCAGCACCTCTAAAGCTCACTTTTTAGCACATTATATGTTGTTTGTTTAATTTGTACAAAAACCAAAGTGCAAAAGTGACAAGTTGCTGTTGAGGGTACTGGCTGGGCTATTTCTTGGCCAGGACAACAGACTTGCTGGAGTCTTGTCGTCACTGTGAGGTTACCAAGCAACCAGCAGAGACTTGGGAAGTCACTGTAACCAGGGTCTTAGCATCCCTCCCATGGTGAGACCATGGATCTGCCCAGCAGCACTTCAAGCCCTCTTCCTCAAAACAAACAAACTAAAAAAAGACGAGGGTGGAACGTCAAAGGATGGAACTGGATTACCAACTGAGTGAGCACCTAGATCATCTAGTCCAGTCTTAACCAGGGCTTCACACAGTGTCACCTACAGTGGGCAGAGTCCCTCCCACCTCTATGCTCAGCCATCCTTGGCCTGTACACTGGCAGGCTCAGCTCCATGGCATGATAGTTCTGGAGATGGATCTGCCCTTAGGGATAAATGCACCTTCACAGTCTTGAAACACAGAGGTTGAAGCCTGTTTCCTCATCCAAGTCTCATGTATTTACCTCAAAGTGGGAGCCCACACTAGTGCTTCAAGGTGCTCTATTGAGAGGGACCCTGGGCTCCTGCTGCCCCACAAGACTGAGGGTCATCTCCACATACAACACTTTCCCCTGACGCAGCCTTTGTTGGTGGAAGGATGTTGCAGTTAATACATGGGTCAGACAGGGCTTTCCTAAAGTGACCCGCACCCAGACAGTACAACTCATTGCCTTGGGCTCCAGCATCAATGTCAACAGAGATAGGGAGCCAGGTTAGGAAATGTGAGCTAGAACTGTGAATGGGCCACAGGACATGTATCAGAGCATCCAGCGGACCTATTTCACAAACGCAAACAAGACAAACAACTAACCCCAAGTGGGCAGCCAGCCAGGCACGTAGCCAACAGGCCACACACATGACTTTGTTGATACAAGATCTCCACCTGCATGGAGTGCAAAGGGACATTCTGTTTACTGCCGCTGGCAGTCAGGGAGGGATGAAACAGAACATCAGTTTCCTACGGTGACTGAGGTTACAGCTGCCACTGTGACATCCTTTTCTTTTATTGGTTCTGTTCAATGGATCCTTGACACATATAGTGAGGTACATTTTTATGATGGCAGGTCACCTAACTGGTCAGATGTAGCATGAAAGGAACATTGTTATTTACTCAGCCAGCTAAGAAAATATCTTCCATTACAGTGGACATGCTTCCTTTGTATCTAGTCCTCACTCAGTGTCTTGGCCAACAGGCAGTTTTTACATGTTGACTCAGTGCAATAAGGCACAGATTTACTTAGTGCTAATAGCTAGTCTGAGATTACAAATTATACAACATTGCAGTATCAAGTGTATCTGTACAGTATGTAAATAACAGCTGAGGCCCTGCTGAGAGGAACACTGTTTAACTGGTTGCTACGGAGACCAATTAACCATTGAGAGACATCCATAGACAAACAGCCATTCAGATTTGGCATGCTGTCTGTTTTGCATCAGAGCATTGTCCTGGTACACAATTCTTCTCCCATCAAAAAGATTACAGAACCTGCATTAACAAAGATATCCTTCACAAACAGAACAAATTCAGTTTTTAAAATGTCATGATGTAAATGGTTTTTTTCTTTCTTTTTTTATGGTCGCAATGATACCGTACATTTTAATGCTAATAACCTTTACAATCAATATCATGTCATCTCTTTCTCCAGCACTTGGAGCAGCTGTTTTGCTGACAGTGGAAGGGAAATACAAAAAAAATCTACTGTATGTCTAAAAAGCATGCAATAACAACAAAAAAACAGACAAAATGACACATGATGTCAAGAAAAGTGCATTAAGAGAAAGAAATCTGCAGCAGTTTCATAACAATAACAGGCACAATAAGGTAGACATCCCAGTTTCTTTTCCCAGTTGGAGTTTCAGTTAATCAAACATTACTCAGAGGCAGAGTGTAACATTAGATCAGACACTGTAGGTGAGGTTTAACTTTTACTTGTGACTGTTATCACTGAAAATATAGTTTGCTCTATTATACTGTATTCTATCAGCCTGGAGGTAGGCTACATGAATATTATATTTTAAAGATAACAATGAAGATAACATTGCAGCACGCTGTTCCTTGCACAGTGTGCAAAGGTCAACATGCCTGGTACCTCACAGTCATTTTCAGTTAAGTGTGATATTTTGTAGCTGATCATAGTAGCAGTGACGAAGGTATTTGACACAGTGGACAACAAGACATCAGCAGATAGGATGCTGTTAAACAAAAAGAAAAAAAAAATATACATATATATATGTTTCTGCCTCCAATAAATGTTTCTTCAACTCAATCCCACTGTCTTTGCATCTTGGTCAGTAGTAGACATTATCATCTCCCAAAGACAAACATTATCATGGTACCTTTATATTTAATTACACCCATGTAACACCCACACTCACTTTTCCCTTATGACTCAAAAGGCACAAACAAGATTTCCAACAAGACACATTGCAGTGATCGCTGACAACCTAATACACATAACACACAACAGTCAACACATACTGTACTGCATGTCTAAAGTGATACATATTCATAGAATTATAAAATTAAGACTTTCATTATATATTAAATCCCTTATAGAAATACTCAGCATTCTTAAAGGTGCAATATACAACATTAGATAAAGTTGTTGTCACCAAACAACTATATCTAGTGTCAGCAAATAGTTGTTTTCTGACACTGGCTGTCAGCAAACAACTATTTGCAATGTAAAGATATAGTGGAGTAATATCATCCAGAGCAGAGAATGAAGTCACACTCCCTCTGTGTGTGTTGTTATCTGAGCTTCTCTGTTCCTTGTTTTGGAAGCCGGTATAGCTGTGCGTGCATATCAGTGCATGTGAGTCTCTCCCTGTCCTCCTTGCGTCCGTCTTAAACATGGCAGCCAGGTCACAAAGTTTCCCATATTACAGCAAAACAGTAAATATGTTTCTGAAAAAAATTTGAGGCAGAAATAGGCAACGCAGTAAGAGAATCTTTATACATATTTGATCAGGACTGCCTAGTTTGACAGTTTGATCTGAATTTCGTGAGCCGTGTGTTCAGATGCTGCTTTCTTTTTTTCCTCAACATTATTGAGTAAACTATGTATGCATTTGTTTTGGTCTGAGATGCTGGTGCTGTAGTGCGACATCTAGTGGGGTTAAATGTTGTATAATTGCACCTTTAAATAGTGTAAAAGCACTACATTTAGTTCAATCTAAAAGAGATGTGAAATTGGACTTGCGCTACTACAACAACAACAAAATAAAGGGTTTTCAGGCTAGCAATGAAAAATATATCATGTCTTTCAAACCTATAAAAACATGAAAATGGCAACTTGAATCCAAAGGCTTTAGCTTCTGAAGAACCAACACATTCTGTCATCATCTGATGATGTTTAGGCATCAGAAAAGTCAAAGTCACATTTGAAAATACAACTGCAATAGAAGGCAATACCCAATCAGCACCCATTCAAAACATGCAATGAGCTCTCAACGCACAACGACAAAGGCCCTGCAAGGTACTGCACTGCAAAATGGTAGATTGTTTTCATGATACTGTATCATATTGTGTGAACCTCAATTATGAAGAACATTTTTGCTGAAGGAGAAATGTTGCCAGTCTTCTACAAGCTGTCATCAGTGTTATCACCTTTAAACCATTTCAATGATTATGATTTTTAAAAAATCAAAAATTTGCTTGGGTGAAATATGTCAACATAGTTTTAGCATAACTGCAAAACCTAAACCAAAAATCCCAACAACCTTATAATTAAACAACTCCAACCGCACATCATCTATTTTTATCAGTAACAGCAGTGACACCTATAAATGACAAAATACTGTCAGCAGTGATATATAAGTTCTGATAGTCTGATTTTGATTATATTAATGTGCTTTTCAGCTGATACATTCATTCTGATGCTATGAATTGTTCCAAAGATTCTAAATACATATGAGCATCAAAATACTAATATCAAATATCCTTATGTATGCCTCTTGTAATCTGCCACGTACTGTTATGAAATGTTCACATTTCAGTGGTCGTATACATAATACTAAATAATTAGTTCCCTTTCTATCACAGCAGTAAGTCTGGAGGGAAAGGCACGTGGTTCCTGCAGCATCGTGTCTATCATTTGGACTTGGGTTTGAGACCTAGCACATGTTTAGCTTTCCTCAGCATGAAGGCAACAATTAGTGCACATACAACCAGAGTGACCCCATACAGTCCCACAAAGACAGCGGCCTCACCGCTCCTATGCAGACGTGAGTACAGCTTTCTACGGCCCATGTAGTCGAGGTGCGAGGCGTTGATCTGACACAGGGTGCAGCAGGATAGAAAAATATGGAACATCTGATGACTCTGTCCCACAAAATCGCACCGTCCAGGGAAGCAGCGCTCTAGCAGGGGGAAGGAGAAGAAGAAGGCACAGCTGAGAAAGAAGGCTACCTGGCCAAAGTGGTAGATAATTGCTGGGTCATTGCTGGCTGTAGACCAGGATAAGAGTCTGTGAGCCACAGGGCTGCTGTCCCAGATATAGGCGAGGGCTGAGGGCACCACCTGGCCCACCTTGCGCACCCACGTCGGTAGGCTGTGGTTACGGTATTTGCCGTAGCAGCATCCCAGGCATGACAGACCGCTGAGGATTGTGGCAGTAGGCATGAAGATCCCATGCACGTGTCTGTGCAAGCTCTCATCCACAGCATAATAAAAGTGAACGACAGCACTGCCGTACTGATACTGCGCCACCCCAACATAGTCCAGATAGAAGAAGGTATAGTGATACAGCTCAGACTTGCCACCCAGTAGGTGAGCTGCTACACTGAATGCCGAGTAGGTCAAGGAGGACATGATGAGGATCAACAGTGGCCACGAATGAGCATCGCCAATAAAGTCCACCGTCTCAGAAAGTTGGCGCAATTTAACCAGAAAAACTAAAAATGCCAGCAGGTGCGTCCAGATGTTGATGGTCTCATTGTGGCGCTGGAACAAGGACAGGAGGTAGTAGCGCCAGTTTTGGTGGAGCGGTCGGTAGCCGGTGCAGACGTAGCGCTCCCTGAAGTAGTAGGGAACGTCAGTGTCTCTCACGGTGCCGGGCATGGAGGGCGCCGCCTTAGTCAGCATCTGGGGAACCTGCCTGATCTGCTGCAGGCTGATGAACACTCGCCCGATTCTCTCCATTACAATCGTCGTCATAACTGTCAGTAGCTGACTGATGCACACTGGATGGTTCCTGCAGAGAGGATTTTAAGAGTTAAAATTGACAAAAATTATGACAAAAATTTTTGTTGTGTTGTATCATCAGTAATCAGCATTTGTGATTTTTTTTAAAAAATTTCGTTTCATATTAAGAAGTGATGAAATGATATCCAAATGTGTTGGTGCTCATAAATGCTACAAAACCACTAACACACTTTAAATTTCACAGCAGACATACACACTGGCTGTGACTACAGAGTGAGTGGGCCCACCCAGTGCTGAGGCTGGCAGTAAAGGTTGTGGGGATGGGTGCAGGTTGGGCTCTGAAAAAAAACTTTGCTCATTAACAGCAGTTGGCATGTATTGGGTAAAAGATAAGGCTAGTCTATCTCAAAACAATTCTCACATACCCATATATACATTGAAACAGGTTTTGGTTGCTGGCATTGTTCCTACTTTCCATAGTGGCTGTGAAGAAATCCCTTCTGAACACGTTCCAATGTAAGTGATGGGTGATAAGGTCCACAGTCCTTGTTCTGTGTGAACATGCCTTCTTAAGTTCAGCCACAGCTAGTATGAGGCTTCAGCAGTCTGAGATAGTCAAATTAAGTGGCTATTTACCAAAGTTACCATCTTTTTGATACAATGTTCCCTATTTGCATTTCCCTAGACAGTGTTTCCTTGATGAGCTGTGGTGGAAGGACAGTAACACAAAGAGGGAATTACATACCAAAAACACTGTAACTTACACCCACTGCTAACTCAGACTGGTGAAGCCTTTGTGAATCAGCCAATTTTTAAATCAAGCAGCAACTAGTCTCGATGACAATCAACTGCTGCCAATACATTTTTCCCTGGTAGAGGCAGGCCTAACTTAAATCCGTTAGCCAATCCAACACTTTTTTGATATTGATGTGGATATTAATTACAGGATGAATCCTAATGTTTTTGGTGACCCTCTGACCTTTACTATAGCACCACCAGACCATAATTCCATTTGAACACAAGAAATATCAAAATCTAATAGGCAGATTGTCAAGAAATTCACTGAACACATTCATATTTCCAGAATAGACAGAGGTTTAACCAACTGAGACTTGATAGAGTAACCAGTGTAACGATGCTTATCAACCTAGCTGGACCAAATGTCTGGGTAGGACATCACCTCATGTCCAGTTTAGAAAGTGTTTTTCTCATTCAAAGGTCTAACAAAAGTAACTGTGTACATAACCTTATTTTATCAGTTTAAAATATTTCACTACAACAGAGCCTAAACAAAGCAAATGTGGCTATTAACAAAATGAGCAAAATGGGAACATCCTTAGAAGAGGTGAATAGAGTAGCCAAACACTGTACAGCAGGCCTTACTTCCTATGTAAGTAACAATTACTAAGGTAGAATAATTCAGGGCTTAATACTGTTTGGCATGCATCTTAGCACTGTGGCTTGGGTCACAGTGCTAAGATAAATAGGGAGTAGTTAAAGATTTAGTTTATTTGTGTACAGTTTAATAATCACAGTGTAGACAGACTGTCTGTTAGCTCAGTGTCGGTGCAGTAATCTGATTTACTGCCCCCAAGCCAGAGATCACCACCTGAGCTGGAGTCTGAGTTATGCTCTGTTAGCATGCACAGCTACTGCTGTTTGAAAGTGATACTCCCATCGAAGACAATGTTTAAAAAGCATAGCTGAAGTTGAGTCATGGCACCTGATTTAAAAAGCCAAAGAAGAGCAGGGATCAGCAGATCTTCACGCTCTCTAAACACACAAAACATGCACTAAATACATAAATGCAAACAATAGTTACAGCACTCCCCATAAAATAACAAATGGTTGCTTTTACATTTCTGTTTGAGTATGAATTTAACTAACAAGATTCATTGGTGATCTTTGGTATAGCTGTGGAAGGCAGAAGACAGGAAGCTAGTCTGAGTAAATTAACAGGATAGTGTTATTTAGCTTTGATGTCTGCTTTGGTTTTATCAGAAATTCTAGAGGCGGACCTCAGAACTGCATTACAGAAGGACTCAATGAAGGAAGAAAAGCTACTAAAATTAAAGGATACATTCACAATTTTTAGAGTGTGGCTTAAAACAACAGTTAGATGTCCATATGAATAGTGAAAGAGGTTTTCCTCGCTGTAATCATTCCTCCTGTTCATACCGGCTATTAAAAGATCCCCCTCAACTTGCTGAACATTTGCAAATGCAAAAATGCATTTAAAAGTGTATCTGAAGCTTATATGAGGCTTCAGCAGTCTGAGTTAATCATATCAAGTGCATATCTGCTACATTTTGTCTTTTTTGCATAAAATTCCCTCTTTGTGTTTCCTCGAACAGTGTTTCCCTGTTGAGGAAGTATAGAAATAAAAAGAGGGACTTAAATTAGACTTACATCACTTACATTTTCACTGTGAGTGCATTATGAAGGGATCTTCTAGTGGCCAGTATGAACAGGAGGAATGATCATAGCAAGAAAAGAAAAACCTGTTTCAATGCTCACTGCGCACCTGATTTGTTTTAAGACAGACTTGCAAAATTGTGAACTCGTCTTTTAAAATATTTGGTGCTGTATTTACTGCTGTACTGTCCACTTTGAATCTTGTACTAATACATGAAACATGAAAAATAGAAATGCATGTATAATTTAATACAAATGTTACTGCTGTAAATACCAGTTACTTTATTAATGTTCAGTTTACTATTGTTTAGTTGTTTGTGAGCTGACTCACTTATATGGCAGTATTTGAGACTGTACTTTGTTGTAGTGAAAAGGTGGATCTGATAGTGTAGTTCATACATTTATAAAAATTACCATGAATCTGATTTGACACAATGTAAATAACAATTAACATTACAATATTTTTATTACAACTGTTTCATGTATTGTTTCACAAACGGTCGCATTTAATTTATTCACAGTTTACTACGCAATTGTTGTGAAGTGTGATTGTGCGTCTTCAGGTGAGTTTTGGCGACATTTACTCCCATTCCGCCTCTAAATAGGTGTTTTGAATGCATTTCCTACTGTTTTTTCCACATTATTTAGTTTCATGTTTTACCAGCAGTAGTATAAGTTGCAGTGTTGTGGCAAGCAAACAGGAATGAGAGATTTTTTTTAAGTTGAACGTGACATGAAGACAAATTTTCCCCCTCCTTAATTAGTGCCCCTTTAAGCCCTTTAGGGGAAAAAAATCTGTATTATTTATTAGTGCCCGCCCCTGGGAACGTGCTGCTGTGTGTCGAATATCAAACACCATCAAACGGGCTTCTTCTGGATTCAGATTCCCTCTTCATCTGTGAGCTGCTGTGAAGGTCTGAGACTTTAGAAAAGTTCTGCTACAGCCTGAAACAAAGGCCTTACTCATCCCGGTGCGCATCACTTTCTCATGGCAGCTACTGTTGCTAAAAGCGGATACATTAACGATGTCAGTCTCACCTTGTCGTGATTGCTCGTTTCCTTCACTTTCCGCTGCTGAGATGACCTCTTCCACTCCCTCCGCCCGCCGACACAAATATTCAACAGATGAATCGTTGCTCTGCTGTGAGAAGGCAGAGTCAAGCTACTCGACGTCAGGAGCACACAACCGGAAGAAGAGTGATTCAGCCAAAAATAAAGCATAATTCTCTGACTTGGTTTAGTTAGAAATAAAGCTACAGACGAGACAAAACTGGCCTGATGAACATGTGAACCATCCCATAAATAATACACTGACATATTTATCAATTCAAATATAATAGAAATCAGAACTAGTGCAAAGAACATATTAAATAGGAGCACATTTTAAAAATATGGCTGCAGGCCTATTATTATTATTTATTATTATTAATACATTTTGATACAGTGCAGGTTGACAGCAGATACATGCAGATGTGGATAAAATGCAGATGTAGATTGAATTTGTTCAAACGTACTTAACAAAATTTGTGTTTTGATTTCCTAACTCTAGGTTATATAAACTTAGTATTGGCAGGTATACAGATTGACTTGGCCAGTACACAGAAGGTCTGTAGGCATGTAGACGTGTTGTGTCACCCTATCAAATATATTCATGTAATGCAGGGGCGGCCCCTGCCATTGATCACATAGGTGGTCGCTCAGGGTGCCAAATAAGGGAGGGGGCACCAAATGAATGGGACATGTTTTTTTTTTCTTGTTGTTTTTTTCTGAATGACAGGTGTGCATGTACACAGTTTTTGGAAACACACTCTTATTCTCCCTCTTCTCCCTTATAGACTTGCATGGGTTTTCATTTTCATTTGATTTTCAAAGCCAGAAAGTCAGTTTTCACTCAACAGCCACTAATCTTCATGTGCTACCTCAAGCCATGCCACCAAACACCTCACTGAATGGTGCCTTAACCCCCTCTTGACTTTTTGTCTGGAGGACTTGGAGGTCTTTGTCTGGATTGGAGGAATCATTGTTGTTGGGCTCCAATGTAAATGTAATGTAAATATAGCTGGCTCTGTGGAACAGTAAACCCAGGTGTTTTATTTTGAAAACTCATACCGGAAATGCACTGCACTTCTCATTCTGCTAAACACCGAGTACATCAGGAGGAAGAAGGTGGTTTTCAATAAACTAAAAAAAAAAAGAAAAAAAAGGACTTACGGGAAGAAAAGTTCATTCGGACGTCAGGAGGCTTCACCCTTTATAGTCCTCCTTCAGCAGACAGCTGGGCAGATGTTTCATGATGTACTCATCTGTAAATGCATTTTCTCCTCTTATCTGAGAGAATATAACAAAAAACGTGCTCCAACGTTCGGGAGTCTTTCACGACTTTCTTTACTTCATTCAAACTGTTATCTGGATGCGAAGTTTCTCACTTAAATGTACACATGTGTAATAAGAGCAAAAGGCGGAGCAGGTATTCAGACTGTGTGGGTGTGAACTCCTGGAACATTCTTTCTCAGTGACAAGCTGCCCAGGAGTTTTTTTTTTTTTACTTAAACAGATATCATACAGGCAGCAGCAGCTATAGTCACACTCCACTCCACACAGTTAAGATACTTATCAAATTTTACTTAGGTAAACAGGTGTGTTAGGAGATAAACCAGGCAGGCATGTGAGGATTAGTTAAAGGTGTTATACTGTAGGCAAAGTTTGGAGGCAACAGAATCCCTTTTCTCACTTTAAAACCCATGAGTGATTTCCTGCTAAAACAATAGCCAGCACAGAATCCCCCATCAAACCAGAACTTGTTGGTTTTACACTTTGGTTTTTGAACAAAATATACATGTAGCCTGCTGTTAGTGAATTTAAGAGGTGCTGGTAGGCAGATTTTTACTGACAGAGACAGGCTAGCTTTCCCATGTTTCCAGTCTTTGTGCTAAGTTAAGCAAACCATCATATTTACCGTACAGACATGAGAGTGATATTGATCTTCTCCATCCATATTTCCCAATATGTTGAACTATTGACTTGACCAATTCAGCATTTCACCAAAGTTGAACTGGCAGTCGACAGATTTAAAAAATAGTATCAAAATTGATTCATCAGAGCCAGAGGTATCTCTTTTATTCCATGCATTCTTTTTCTTGGCCACACCTGGCACCTACATTGCCCAAAGTGCAATTGACAGAGCTTTGGGTGTGTTAGTAGCAGATAACAGTAGACTTCAGCAGAGATGAGGAGCATGCTACAGAAATCTGGTAATTCCGCTTTAACTCCAACTCCAAATACCTCAAGTTACGCCACTTGAGGCGATTTATTAGACTTTGCTAAGATTCCTCTGGAGCCACAAAAGGCTCTATACAACTCTAAACAGACTTTGATGTGTAAAATTGGTGCACTTTCCCTTTAAAGGGCTTGGTGATATTTCAGGAGATTGTTTTGAATCAAATCCAGCGTGTGTAAATAATAATGGCTCTGGCACATGGCCAAAAGATTTCTGCATCCCAGTTGGTTATCAAATCCATCAAAGGTCTCCATTGTTGTTTGGATCTAAAGCAACAGAACTTGTTGCATAATCAGTTAGTCTGAAGCAGTAGTCAGAGTTGGCTCTGGAGTTTGAGCTCTGCTCAATGTAAATTGTCCAGTGCACTTACATATTTCTTAACACTTCATTTTACCCTTAGAACATAAGAACACTAATAGCTGTCTCCAACAGAAGAGGTTTAGACATTTACAGTGTCTGTGAGTCACTGATTTTACATTTGATTACTGAGGACTAAAAAACACAACACACAACACAACTTTTGGACATATATGTATGCATGTGCATGTGTTTTGGGGTTTAAAAAAAAAGCCTTCTCTTATAAGTATGTCATCATCCACAGGAGTTAGATAATGTAACAAAGTACAAAGTGTGAGGCTCATTTTTGGCTTTGGCTTGTGTTGACTTGTCACTTCCTCAAAGGGCCGTTTGACAGTTAAGACGTGGTTATTGCGCCAAGGTTGGAGTTGAATTTAGGTTGACATAGGGCATAGTGTTGAGGCACGTGGTTAATGGTTAGTGGTTAAGGAGTGCCTTGTGTTGAAGAAAGTCTTCGCAAGTATAAAAGTTGTTAGAGTAAGAAAGGGGGAATGCACTCATTTGTTTGCATATTTGTGAGTATGTGTGTACTGGAGGATGACAAGAGGAGGAGGGGAAGAACAACAGCACAGATGTAAAAGATCCTCACACTCTGAATGCACATGTCACTGAAAAAACATCAGAAACTGCAGATTGAGATCTAGGTTTAGCATTTCCCAGCTTCTCACAGTGTTTGCAATAATCAACACTCCTGTCCTGTCCTGGAGGAAATTAGTTCACAGTGTACTGGACACCAGAAACTGTGGTCCACTTACAGGTTCAGACTAAATCTGGCCTGACCAGTTTTCCTCTACAGACAGCATTTCATCTGAAAAACTAGCTCCGTTTAAATATGTAAAGTGCTGATGGGAGCAAGTGCATAATGTTAAATTAGTGATTCATTTGCACACTGGGCAAATTAAAGCTGCAGTTGCAGTTGCATCTAATCTAACAGATGAGACTCATTTGAAACACCTCAGTGGTAATTTGAATTGGTGAAACATTCCTGTTGTTAAAATTAAATTCAAATTATAGGTCTGCATGACAAATACCTAAGTCTAGAACAAGTGTAATCTATGAAAATTGGTTCAGTTGTGAGGTGTCATCAGCAAAATTGAGCATTTACTGTAGGTCTGATTTATTTATTTATTTATGAACAAAATATTCAAACTCCATCTAATTTTATAGAGTTTATACTTTTTTTTATAACTTTATTTTTCAAGATGTGAGGCAAGATAGTAACATACAAAACACAACCAATGTAACACCCCACACTCACCTCCAAATCCCCTCAGCAATTCATCCATGTATACATTCAAATTCATATTATTCACAGTCTTTCTCTCTCTAATCTATCACCTCATCCTCCCCACCACCGAAAGCAGCTCATACAATGATACAAGCTGAATTACATATATGTATCATTAGGGAAAGTTTCATTCTAAAAGCTACAAAACAAATAACCAATCAGTATTAATTCCATAAACATAATACAACTGAGAAGAGAGAGACAAATCATAGAAATAAATAAATGCTTGATAATAATGCTGATAAAGTAATTAATTAAAAAAGAGTGAAAAGAATAAAAGGATGTGCCCCCCCTGTTTGGTTGTTGACTCCTCCCAATATCTCTATGCAAAGCTCCCATTTGGTCCACAGTATGCGTTTCATTTCAAGATTTCTTCTGGTTTTATATGTTAACTGCTCCATTTCTTTTACTTGTTCCATTAGATTTCTCTATACTAGGGCTCTGAAGCCAGTTTTTGTTATAAGTGCATCCTTAATATTCTAGTAAGTTACTTGTCTTCAGTTCCGACTATCCTCTTTGACATTTTTCCTTGCAAAATGAATTCATGGGTAATTTTGAGGTCCATTTTCAAAACATAAATGATTTTTGTACAAATATCTTCCCAGTACATTTTCAAAGGACAGGACCAGAAGATGTGGCTATAATCAGCATGGTGTTCTCCACAGACCCTCCATCATTTTGGTGATACTGATTGTTGGAGTTTTGCTTGTTTGCTTGGTGTTACAAAATATCTAATCTGAAACTTCCATGCATATTCTTGCCAGAACTGAGAAGCTGTTGTCTTATGTGAAGATAGACTATAGAGTATAGACTTTATACTCGATCATCAGTATAGTATTAGCTCTGAATTGGAAGGATCTCTTAAAATGTTGCACTCACATCACCAGTAATTCTATTTCACAGTTTGAAATAGATCTTTTGAGTGTGAGGCTCACATTCTTTCTGTTTATCTTACAAATTTTTATTTCCTGCTGTTAACCACATGCACTCGCTCAATAATTTCACTTCCTGTGACAGGCCCATTTTATTTTTGTCTCTATACTTTCTTTATTATCCGTCCAATTGTATTGATTGATTTTATTTTAGATGTTGTTTTAGGTAAGAGGTCAACATATTATATTTCCTTTTTTAAAAAAATACTCTGATGATACTGGTGATACTTTTTTATCACAGCATCTTGAGTTGTATTTCTCAGTACATCATTGAGTCAGCCTTTGCTGCTATACTGTGTATACTTCGTACATGTTGAGTGTTACTTATGCTACTTTGTTGATTTGTTAAAAATGAAAGCATAAAGTTGAAGACATGGATTAGAAAAGGATTCACTCTCTGGGCAAGACTAGGTAAAGCAAGCAACTGCTTCAAGGCCCTTAAAGACCTCCAGGCATCTTAAGACGCCTAGGTTTGCTGTGTTTGTTTTATCAGCATAGGTGGCATACCTTTCTCTGATGTGTTATTATCTCATTTTGTGGCCCTGTATTGTTGAGGGGCCCTGTGTCAAAACAGGTTTTAACATGTGTGCTATTTTAGTTCATTTTGTGTTCAAAAGGGACACAATAAGTTCAACTTTGAGGTGTCATAGTAGCAGAGGTACAAGAATAGATACATGGTAAAGATTGGTAACGAAAAAAAACTATAATACCAAATCCATTATGAGCATTTATTGTATACAAAATGAAGGATTAATAACACAGAATAAAAAATACTAAATACTGTAAACACCAATATAGTGACTATAAAGCCACAAATTAGTGAGGAGATGATGCATTGATCAAATTGCCACAAACTAACTGACACACAGAAAAACTAGCACTAGGTAATATTATGCTAGCATAATAGTACTATTTTTGTCTTTCAGGGCATACAGTAATGAAGCTGCACTGTATAGTCTGCTATGTGCTATGTGAACTTGGAGGCGACAGGCTAAACTCATTGCACAGGGTGCAGGAGGTTAGGAGTCAATTTGCCCCAGGGTTTCTTAACAGTGTTATCCTCCCATGTCAGCATGTTTTGTTTTCTCTTCCACCCAATATCTACTGTACTTTAAGTTGTACATAGATCACTTTAACTTGTTCAACCAGTTTTCAACCAGTTTCCCAGTAAGGTGACTCTTTTTTGTTTGTATTTCTCTTGAAGACTCTCTTGTTTTTAGCAAGATTCCCATACCGTGTCCTGTTATTGTCCATTATATCCACAGAGGGGCAGTGTTTCTTCTTGTAAACCTGTTGATTGTAGCAGATAGTAACTCATTCATAAAGGAGCAAATGACATTGGATCTATGAAGACCCCAAACTGGAAAAAACTGTTGGGAAATTTTGTAGGTGTGTGTTTTGTGAACACAGTTTACATTTCATTAACCGTGATGATGTTTGTCCTGTTTTATAGGTTATGACCATTTGTTGCAAACATGTTGCAGACTCCAACATCAGCTTTTAGGAAGCATATGTATATACAAAACATAAGTGAGTAAACCAACACTGCACCCAAGCCAGATTAACCCTTAGGGTACCTTGGCGCAAAAATGAGTTTGCATGACAAACTGTGGGTTAAGGGGAACCTATTATGCTCACTTCCAGCTCTATATTTTTATTCTGTGACTCCACTAGAGTAGCTTTGCATTGTTCACAGTTCAAAAACCTCATTATTTATTTTATACTGGCCCTTTATGCAGCCCCTCAGTTCAGCCTCTGTCTCTTAACAGGCAGTCTTAGCTCCTGTCTCTTTAAGGCCCCCCTCCAGATGAGCCCACTCTGTTCTGATTTGGCCAGCTTTCCAGAAGCCTGTTGAGGAGCAGCCGTATCAGAGTTGTGTTAAATTACTGCCGATGCAAACCCAAAATGTCCTTCTTTACTGCTTCATATTAAAAGCTTTTGAATGACTAAATAATGGGAGACTTTTATTGTGAAGAATTTACAGGAAAAATGTTCCTCACCAAGTTAGCAGAGCTTCGTTAGCGGCGCTAAAATCCAATCGACACAACAACAAATGGAGATATTTGGAGCTCTTTGTTCAGCGGATGAGTTGATGAGAAAATAATGCAGGGAGGAACAGTGCAAGCAGTGATGATGATGTCTGATGAAGAACTGCAGACGACCAGCACACCTCCAACAGGTAAACTACTTATTTTACTTTGCTGTGCTGTGTGATGGAAAAACACTCACAGCATGCCAGCTCGACTCATGTCATGGCTCGGCATGACTACCCCCAAAACAATGGAAAAACACCATAACATTAGCAGAGTGGAGCAGTGAACTGGCACGATGTGCATGGAACAGATGACCACATAAAGAAATCTGTCACAAGCTGACATTAGCCCAGACTTTAAGTAGAAAAAAACAGTGGAAACCGAGTATTCAGAGCAGTCTGAGGCCAGTGCTTCTTGCTCACAGGGATAACTTCTACATATGTTTCCCTCATTATTTGGCCATGTTTAATATGAACATCTGACGTTGTAACATAATGTATATGAGAGAAAATAAGGAAAAGCATAATAGGTCCCCTTTAAATTGTAACCTCCTTCTTGTCCCCAGGAGGTCTAAAATCCGCAGCTTGGTGTACTATTGAACAGAAAATCAATATCACAATATCAACAAATTACACTGAATCAATGGATTGATTCATGATGGTGTTGTATTTGTGTGTGTGTTTTAGTGACACATTTCACAAGGTTTTAATTAGCATTTAATGAAGAGTTTTTAACCCCATGGAAGCTTTTTAAGTGTCATGTCAGAAAGTGCTGGCTTTATAGTTAACAGCATGCAGAATTGTTTTTCTTTGTCTCTAACCAGGGCCTTTTTTAACCAGTAAAAACACAACTTTTTGCCTTCTTTACTCCTTTATACAACCTTTCTGATAAATTCACATGCGGCTCTAAAACTGTAGAATCAGACCCTCATTTCATGTTGCAGCTGGATAATCACAGTCCAGGGATCTGGACTGGAAACTAGCGGACACTTGACATTTTACTTTTCAAACCTTTGACTGAAAAGGATACCATGTCACCGAGTTACAGTCCCAGAAGCAGCACATCTTCTGGCCTAATTGGGTTGGATGGCTCAGCCAGATATCGAGGTGGCATTTTGCCGGAGAATTCCCTCCGCTCCCTGATGATGAGCCCAGTGTGCCTTCGTTTATCAACGTCTGCTTGCTTTTGCTGAGTAGTTTGTTTTTGCCCTTCGCACAATATATCACCTGTCACATCTAATGGGACCCAGTATGGAGTACACAGGGCCCCAGCAGATCCCTTGGGTTCATCTTTGTTTCCATTTCCACCATTGCCATAGATAACTGCTTCGATAGCTGCAACCCTCTGGCTTCACTGTACTGGAGAGCTCTCTTTGTGCTGGTATGAAAACAAATAGTGGCTTTTTGCACTAAACTGGATAGAAGTCCCATTAAAGTACTTGTGGTAGGATTGAATTTGGATAACAACAATAGACCTGCAACACAGTAAAACTACAGATGATGCACAATGCCCAAACAAATATCTGTTCCTGCCACAGAAATTATAAAGTCAGGTTTTAGGATTATCTCTACGATACTAATCATATCATTCTCTTATGTATAGGACTGTTTTTGCTTTTTTTTCCGGTTAAGATATCTGTCTAACAATTTAACCTGATCAGTTGACAGCATTCCATACACTGTGTAGTATGGAATGCTGTAAGTGAGGCTTAAACAGTGTGTGGAATATCTATCTATATGTCAATAATCTTGTTCCATAAGTGTAAAATGAGCTAACTTGCTTTGCCATAACCGATATTTGTGTGTTGTTATGGCTATCCAAGCAACATATGTATATCAAGTATAGGGTTAACTATTGCTAATTTGAAATTGTTGCCTATACCAATCTTTTTGGCTCAGAACTCCTTAAAATGAATCAATATCTTCCCGTCACACCAGTTTGGAAACCACTGGTCTATATGATGCTTTTGTAAATAATTCACATCACCCTTGACACCTATGAAGTCAGAAAGACTATGGCTGTAACTGATGATGATTTTATTACTGCCAATTATATGCTTGATTAGTTGACTATTTGTTTGGTCCAAACACCAAAAAAGTAAAAACAGTAAAGTAATAGTAATTCAAGACAAAAAGTTGTCATGAAAGGCCATAGAGAACAAAACCGTATTTTGTACCAGGCTGTAAACATGTTTATTTCTGCTGTAAAGTTGGGCATTTTAACATGGGGGTCTATGGGGAATGACTCGCTTTTGGAGCCAGCCTCAAGTGGCCATTCGAGGAACTGCAGTTTTGGCACTTCCCCAGAGGTTGCTGCTTGGTTTCGGAGATTCACCTTTTTCCAGATTAATTTGCTGGCGATTGACTTATTTATTTATTGATTAGTCCTTTCAACTGTATAGTGACAAGGTTTGACTGTGGTAAAAGATGCGTAAAAGTTAAAATTTGTTTCCATTTGATCAGTTTTTGTCCACATTCTTTATTGGTTATGATGCTTTTCTAAGCCCATACTTTGCATCTGTTTTCTGTTACACCAAAAACCTCACAGATTCAATTCATTATTTGGGTAACTTCTCTAGTAGTAGTATCATAGTTCACACCTTCAGAATTCTAATAAATGCATTTTTGGAACTGGATTTTTTCTCTTTTTTGGATATTCTGCATGTAATATATCAGAAATCACATAACTTTTTACTCTCAAAAGAAAATTATATATACATATATGTGTACTAATAATTAATTCTAAGAGGGATTGATTAAAATAAGCATTACTAGCACGTAAATGTCTGGCCTGCATTGAACAGTTAAATCAACCAGCGTCCATTCCAACTTTTAGCCTAAATGACTTGACCGTTTCATTATCCAACAAAATAAAGTTAGCTGTCATTTCCCTGCAAGTGGTGTGTGTGCGTGTGTGTAGTCCAGGTATTTCTCATGTTGTGGGGACTCACTTCCCTAATGGGGACAAAAAGCACGCCCCCTTAATGTAAATCTTTAATTTTAGGGTGAGGGCCTGGTTTAAAGTTAAGGTTAGTTTAGGGAAATAGGGTTTAGGGGTTATGACTTCAAGCCACATGCAGGGACACGAACCAGATTTAAGACCAGTTGAGGATAAGTCTCCAGGAAATGAATATAAGTCTATGTAAATACCCCAAAAGTGACTTAGGTAAACCTGTGTGTGTGTCTGTGTGTGTGTGTGTGTGTGTGTGTGTGTGTTGAAGTTGAAATTAATGTTAAATGCACTGTTGTGTGTTTTATTGTTTGTCTACGTTGCACCGGACTTATCTGTTCCTTTTGCGGGCTCGCAGAGATCCCGGAAGCTGCTGCTGCCGTCAAAAAAGATAACAGTAACAGGGCAAGAGCTTCCGGTGGTTTCTTTCAAATTAAAAGGCATGCTGAACTACTATATTGCAATGCTATCCATGTAACATCTCTGTGCCTCTTCTATTTTTATTTCCCCAAGATAATCATAACAACGAATATTTAATTGGAGATACGGCGTTTACCCCATCGACTGTCCCCATATTTATGACCAAAAACGGACAGATGTTCAGTTTTATTCTGAGGCTAAATCTTATATTTCCCGTTGTATTCGGTGTTTGTCGTGGACTTGATACAGCTGTAAGTGGGACAAATGAAGTTCATTTTCCACAGCTGGTGATGGCGGATGTTGTCGAAAAAGACACCATGAGGAATTACCATATAGCGTCAGAGAAAATGAACCCAGAGGCCAGCCGCTATCCGTACTGTATTGTGTGGACTCCCATCCCCGTGTTATCGTGAGTTATCGCCGCCGGTGTCGCAGGTCGGACATGGGACGAAGTGACGACTTCATGAGCTAACGTTGACGTTAAGCTAACGTTAGCTAGCAGCCAGACGTAACATTACAGCAGCATCCTGTTGCTGATACACTTTAATAAATCTGTCTGTGACTTCGCTTTTAGTAAAAGCCACAGTCACCAATATCACCTCAGAATATTGAAAACTTATGAGTAACGTTAAATTGTAAAGTAGACACTTCGGTGCATATATGATTAGACAGTTTTACAAATAACACCAACTGAACAAAACAAAACGAAAACACGGTTTTACAAAACCGAAGCTTTGTCTACAGTTCATTAATCTTAAAGTTACTCTTCTAATATTGTTCTAAAGCATTTTCAACTTGCAAAACTGTCAAAATCATACAGTTGTGTATATTAGTCACAAACAATGACTCTCTAAATGTGTGGTGTTGGTGGCAGAAAATATGTAACCATTGTTTTGTTTTTATTTTTTAATCAAACTTTTGCTTAATATGATCTCATCTGTCATTGCAACAGTGATTACAGTTGTGTAATATGTGAGTCCCTGGCGTGCGTGGATTTGAGTCTTACCTCCAACTACACTTAGTTTAAAGCATTATTAGTAATAATTTAATATAGTATAAGGCTGCTTTATATGGACAAAATCAAATATCACAATATTTTTGACTAAATACCTCTATCAATATTGCAACAATATTGCAGGGATGAGGCACTTTCACAAAATATTTACACTGAGAATTTTGATAAATAATCATCAGTAATGTGATATAATGACTAAGTGAGTAAAGACAAATAATAGAGCTAGAACAGTCTGGTAAGTTCAGAAAATGACACCACTTTACTGTAATGCAGCCTTTAACACCAGGAAAAGACAACACTTATGCCACATCATGATATTACAATATCCAAAATCTAAGGTGATATGTAGTCTCATATCATGACATCGATATAGTTCTAGTATAGTACTTGACTGACACAGCTTGTCCTTCTTGGATCTGCCCAAAGATGTGATTATGTCCACTAATATTTACATGTGTGTTCATCTTTCTATGGTGTATTATGTTTGCTTATTGCTTGTTTTAAGTAGTAATGTTAACTTTGCATGTTTTTATTCAGATGGCTGTTTCCATTCATTGGACACATGGGGATCTGTACTTCCACCGGTGTCATCCGGGACTTCGCCGGACCGTACTTTGTCTCAGTGAGTAATGACTATAGTGCTGTGGGGTTTACATTAATCATTTTTGAGATAATATTGTTGGCTGTATGTAAAATGGATATACAGGGCGTATAGAGTAGAGTACATTGACTTTACTCTCACTGGTTGTGAGGAAACACAGTTAGTATAAGGTTAAAGTGCTGATTTTTAGCTTTGGGAATTCTCCACTGAAAACCTGCTGTATGTTTTGAGCATCCAACACTCAAACCATAAAAGCTGAAAGCTTTTGACACCCAACCCTACAGCTGTATTTCATGACACTTTTGGCCCAGAAACACTGATTCAGCTTGATGAAGATTTCTTGGCTGAAGATGGAAACCAAACATTGTGATTTTGGTTAGAAAAAACAAAACAAAAACATGACAGAATATAAAAACCCAGTGTGAGTTTTGTATAAAACCTACTTTTAGCTATTTGTTCTGCAAAGATTACAACTGTTACACAGATTTTTGAAACCTACACAGTTTGTCAAATTGAACAGCAATGACACACAACCACACAGTGAAGCAATATGCCTAAAAGCTTGATGTGTGAGAGCCAAATGGGATTGACTTAAAGGTTTGACACATTCAGATATGCTTTATGAAGCCAACCGTCTAATGGAAAAGTTGAACTATTGAACAATTTCTTTAATTTCTTCCCCAAAGTTGATTCAGCTGACCACAATTTGATTTTTTTCCAGAAATATTAGATTGTGATCTACACTTGTAGAGAAGTATAATTCCTAAATACTCATATTAGAACGTTCAAATGTTTTTTTAAATAGCAGCTTTACAAATGTAGCTTGGACCCATTTGGCTGCTACACCCAAACAAACTTGATGGTGAATACAAGCAAACAGGATGAGAGGCACATTTCCTACATTCTTAATGCTAAAACCATCTAAACTACGTATTCTGGGTTGTAAAAACTCCAAAAGTGTGTTAGTGTACTTGTGTCTTCACATGAATCAAAGAAACATTTAATACACACATGATCACTTCAACCAACATGAACAGTATTAAACATTTTCCCTTTTTTTGCAGGAGGACAACATGGCTTTTGGAAGACCAACAAAGTAAGTACATGGCTTGTTGTGATTATACTGTTACACTGACATTGTAGTGAACCAAACCTTATCAGTTCAACACAACAACACAGTTAAGTTTGTCTCTTTATTTGAAGGTACTGGATGCTTGATGTTAGCAAAGTCTACGCGAGCGGCTCTAATGCCTGGGACACAGCAGTGCACGATGCTTCAGAGGAGTATAAGCATAGGATGGTAAGTGAGTGGTCTTGTGTCTTTTATGTACTTTATAGAAGAGTTACACCAGTAATGATCTGAACTCTTTTTTTTTCACCATAGCACAACCTCTGCTGTGACAACTGTCACTCACACGTTGCCATGGCTCTGAATCTGATGCGATATGAAAACAGCACCTCGTGGAACATGGTTAACCTTTGCCTCCTCGCTCTGATCCACGGAAAACATGTCAGGTAAGGAAGGTGAACATGTCCCGTCTTTGGAAAAACTGTTTGCTGGGTCCAGCAAGGAAAACTGATGCTGCAGAGCCTCTTGTATTTTTTTTTTTTAAACACAGGGCTGTTTCTGGTTGGAACACTGGCTTAATTGATGTTTAGCTGCTTCAGTTAGTGCGACCCAATAAGCCTATCAGCACATCTCAACAGCAGAAACAAGTACAAAGAGAAGACGGCTGCAGTACAGACCTTGCAGAATGTCACCAGGGAAAAATATCAAGTGTCCTATATAGTTCCTCTGGATGTGAACATCCTCAAATTAAAGCAAACAGTCAGCACTTTAAAGTCACTGTTTTGTTGTCAAATCCTGTGTGCACAAGTGGTGCTAAGACAATAGAAAGTGTCTGACTGCACTGTTGTAATTTTCTCATACAGCATCAACTGTGTTAATCAGTTCATTTTAGCATATTGTAGTTTAAGAATACCCGATTTTAGTAGCTAGTTAGCTGAGGAAATAAATAAATTCCACAATTATTGAGCAAAACTGCTTTGCAAGTTCAGTCTCATTGTAATTGAACTGTTGACACCAGGCTGTGTATTAAGAGTTTCATCGGCCTCAGGCAAGTTTCTACCACATAAGCACAGTAAATACTAGTAGCAGTACAGTTATACTGAACAGTATGCAGTTGCAGTGGTTTAAAATATTCTAGCAATTTAATTGTATGATTAAATGTACAAAGACTTTCATACATAAAATCGGCAATTAGCATCTTCAGCCCAGAAATCCTAGAACGTCGTCTGCTTTAAAAGCTGATACAACACAAGCACTGTACAGTCATGTGCAGCTGCTGTCTTCAAAGCCGCTGTTAGAAGTAGGACTGAAGCTTGTGAATGAGGTTTCTCTCTGGGATCCCAGGGGCTCGGGCATGATTTCACAGGTATGCCTTGAATCTGTCGGACACAAGAAAGAGAGAGAGCCCTGATTCTTAGAGAGCATGGAGAGTGTATGTAGGTCATTCCTCCAGAAATATTTTGAATACTAGCGTTGCAGGAATGGACTACATATCCCAGTGTTTGTTCTTTTACTTCTATCACAGCTCCCTTCATTCATACCAGTCACTGTTCTTTTCACTCTGTGGGGGTGAATGGGATTTCTGTGAGGAAAAAGTGACATCACTGCATACTGTCTATACTGAAACAGTTGCCATGGTTACAGCCAGCACTGGGATATTGATGACATATGCCTTCCCTTCACTATCAGGGCACTGGATGGGGGGGAAATTGTACAAAAATGTGATTATCTCTCTATCTCTCTCTCTCTCTCTCTCTTCTCTCTCTTCTCTCTCTCTCTCTCTCCCTCCTCTGCTTCATCCAGCTGTGCGGGCTTCCTGAAGACCTGGCTGCCTTTCCTGATGCTGATGGGCATCATCCTTACAGTGGCCCTGGCCCTCAACCTCCGGTGACCTGGGAGGCAGGTTCACGACAAAGTGTAACCCCCGCAGGTCTGATGTAGGGCTGACCTTTTAAAACATCAAGGGGGCGGGGAGGGGGGCATCACACGGTGTCGATAGAAAGCAGCCGAGGAAATAAAGACTACTCACCTCCGAGAGAAGATGTCCAACACATGTACACCAACACATGTTTGGTCTGTGGAAAGCAGAGGCGACCTGTTACTGGCATCACTCCAGCGGTGGAGCTGGAATGCCCTAGTGACGGAAATTCATCTATACTCAGTCATTTATTTTTCGAGAGATGGGGCTGAACATCCCCCCACCACTACGACTAACAGGACCACACAAACACACTTAATGGATTATGATTAAAGAAAGCCTAACAGCAGGTTGAAGCCATCACCACCTGCGAAGTGTAGAAGTTAGGTAGCTTTATTAATAGTTGAATAGAGATAGGTCAGTGTTGAATTCTCTGAGGGAAACACATTCATGCCTTGCTTTCAGATTTTGATGATCTTACTTTGTAATGGATTTGGGAGTGTAATCCCTTGATTCAGTGCTTCCTGAATGCCATTTTTTCTACTGGAGAGCACAAACATGTTAAATCAATTAGATGCCTTTCTAGGGAATTTCTCGCATTTCACGCTTGATTTAACGTAGCTCTTCTACAGCACTACAACTTAAACCGAAATACGCCAGAGCAGTTTGTATTTTTGTGCATTTTCTTACCGCATTAGATCAGTCTAACTCCGTAGGATATCAGTAAGTCTGCATCTTCTAAAAAAAAAAAAAAAAAAAAGAAAAGAAATATTTTCTCAGAGACGTGTTTGCATTATGTATTTTCAGATGGATCACCTCATGGTACTAAAAATAGGTTTACAATAAATGTTTTCATACTATAGATCATCAGTGCAACGACTGTAGCAACCTCAACGAACGTGGCTGTGGAAAACACCTGGAGATACTCAGTAAAGCTCCTTCTGGTTTTCTATACTTGTGCCAAATGCGGGAGACCAACATAAACTGTGTCATTGAATATTTAACTCTTTTAGCGGAACAGCTCATCGATTATTCCAGTACGATTGAACGAAAAGCCTCAGAGCGATGAATCCTTTCTGTTCAACCGAAGAGAGGTTTTGTTTTTCATTAGTAATTTTGACTTGAGTCAGTGCCTAAAAATGATCTCTTTCTACAGACCCTGTACGCTTTAGTTTTGACCCGTTTTTTAAAAAAAAACAAAACATCAATTCCACTTGATGGTTGGCACTCGAAATCAGTTGCCATGGCTGTCGTGAGTAGATTCAAATCCCCTCATTGTTTGCAATCAAACAGGGAAAAAAAAAAAAGTGTTGAGCCCTCTCTTTGTCCGCGGTGCTGCCAGAAGCAGCAGGTAGCCAGGATCCTCAGGTTTTCACGCTCACCACCCCCTGCTGAACATCCCCAGTCCCCCCCCCCACCCCCCTCTCAGCGTCCGGCCAGCGTCGCTCCTGCTGTTTTTTTTTCCACCTCTGCAGATCAGATTGGAAGGTCATTGTGAAACGTCAGCTCCGTTTCACAAAGCTTTGATACACACTGGCCAACATCCTGCAATAATCCAAAGTAGATGTCATTTAAGTGTGAGCTTTTGAATTCAAATCTGTTTTGTTTTGGGTTTTTTTTTCTGTAGTAAGGGTTCAGGGCTAACACAGCGCTCTCCTCATCAGGAAAGCAGATATTCTGTGGCCTTGTGTGTGTATGTTTCACCCATGTTGCCTGTAGATATTTGAACACACATCACACTGTACACCAGGTGCTCTTTATATACTTTGCAAACTTGATCGCTCACTCAACAGTTTAATCTCCTGAATAATTTAGTCTCATTTTGTTCTTTTTTTAACTCCACTTCTTCATATCTCTGCTCTGCAGTGAAGCAGATTCGTGCCTGAATGAGTGTATGATTGTGTGTGTTAGTCATGCACACAGCAGTGATTGGAGAGAGAGAGAGAGAGAGCATATGATTGCATGCCAGCACGTGTGTATTGCATGCATGCGAGACTATGAAGTTGTCTGAGAGAGAAGTTCATGTTTGACTCATACTGTGGCTTCTTGATTAATAATCAGCTGCATATCACGGCAGCTAACTGCCTAGCGATTCAGTTCTAGGTGTATTATTCCACATCTTCCTCTTAATCTCTGAAGATTACAAGTTTTATGTGATTGCTGGTAAATCTTAGCAGGAATAAATAATGCATCAGACTGTAGCAGGCCTGTGTTAGTTGATTGGATGCAATAGCTTGTACCGTAGCTACAGATTCTGTAGATTAAAGCTGCAGAGTCATTTTCTCAAAGCGTTTAAATAAGGGGACACACACACACACACACACACAGAGAGAGAATCTGGTCTCAATTTGGAAAGTGAAAACTGTCTTAAAAAGACATTTTTTTTAATTTTTGATTTTTTTTACTGTGACTTCAAGGCTGTTTTTCTGCCTTCGAGGTCCTCGTCACTTGTAACGCGTGTCAAGAGGAAATCTCCTCTTATTGTAAATACAAACTCACACCCCAAAGTCTCAAATATTTATCTTTTAAATTATTGAGATATTCCGATTTTTGGACTTTGGATGCAAGTAGCATACTGGTAGCCCTAGATTGATGTTAGTAAAGGTAGCATGTGTTTTAAAAAAAATAAAATAAAATAAAATC
Organism: Thunnus thynnus; assembly: GCF_963924715.1. NCBI lineage: Eukaryota > Metazoa > Chordata > Actinopteri > Scombriformes > Scombridae > Thunnus > Thunnus thynnus. The sequence continues at coordinate 25,895,572 of NC_089531.1, forward strand.
TGGAAATATGCTCTTTATGCCTAAACTGCAGCAACATTTTTTACATCTCTGTCCAAAACGTGGATGTGGAAAATAGCTGTAAAAACAAACAGAGAAGTGAAAATAGCCTTGGTTCTCTGAAATTACGCTAAATGTCGGAAAGTGGGAGAACAACTCATACTGTGTCTTTGAATATGTAAGTTGTTCTTTAGTGAATCAGCTCATTCATTACACGTCGAGCTATGAAAGGTAATGAATGAATAGCTCTTTGAGATCCGTCGATGAAACTCTTGCTTTTGACGTTCAGTTCAACATTGTCATCATCACGGCTTCTGACATATAGACATATATGTAACGTTTTAGGAGGAGAGCTAGAGAAAGGGATGATAAATAGTTTGCCGATCCTTTACCAGAGTGCATGTGCAAGAATGCCATATTCAGCGGAGATCATTTGAATGGTTGAGACGTTGCCTGCTGCGGTGCCTTGTTGTATCCAAGAGCCAGGTCCAGGAATGTGGAGACCTGTGGTCCCAGCAATTGAGTCCGTTGACAAAAGACAGTTGGGATGCTATTATTAGTGCCACTATCCATATATACTTATACCAGTCTGCAATTTCAAAACCCTCTTTTGTTTCTCTAATCCTCAAAATATCTTTTATGCTGCAGATCATATAACCCATGGGGAATTTTAAGAATCCTGCAAGTGACTGTGTGAACTATGAATGTGTTTATGACTTACAGCTATAATACCAATAAAGATGTCTATTATTGTAGAAACTTGTGTGAGTTTTTCTTTCTTGGATTTCCATCATTGAATCATGACAACTGTGTTTCATCAAAGTTGTCAGCAGGAAGGATGATGTTAGGATTTCAAGTCTCCCTGAGCCGTGAAAGACAAAGTCTCATCTCCCCCCCCCCCCCTTGAAGTTTCTATAAATACACTGAGAAGTGTTTCTCGTAATAATCATTAGAAGTTGTCAGAATACACATGGAGGAAGGGAAGCCATCGGCAGCTTTGATACTTTACTATCAATCAGCTAAAAGTCTCAGTGAATGGCGATTATCCTGCAGAGCATCACAGTATTCAAGACAAGCAGGATCAAAGGCTTTGCAGTCTGGCCCCCAAACACCCCTCCCCCACCTTGTTACCATACCACCTGGGTAGGTGGGAATGACATGGGACATCAAATTCACTAAACACTATTAGTGAGGCGAAATTCCAGCAGCTAGAAATTCACAAAACTCTCAGGAACCTTTATATAAATGAAAATGTCAAGGATAAAGTAGAGCAATGAATGACTTTACATTTGGTCAGTGTTACAAACTAATATTCATCCCCTGATGTGACCTTTGTACAGAAAACTTATCATTATTATTATATAATATAATAAAATCTCTGCTCAGGTGTAGGGAGTGTAACCCATTGTTTCCATATGATCATATTAGGTTGACATAGACAAAATAGTGAATATAATGCAGAGAAAGAAAGCTGACAGCTCCTCCACTTTCTCCTCCTCATCCATCCCTGATGCCAGCAGAGGCTGAGAGGAAGATCTGGAGGATCGGACAGAGAGCGGGCAGAGTAAAGCCCCTCCCCGCAGATCATTGCACTAGTCGATGGTCGTTTTAACTTCATTGTTGAAGAAGAAGCGACGCCCCGCTTAGCCACGGCAAAGGATCAAAAACCCCCTCTGATCAGCACGACCCCCAGTTTTGTTCTCATGGAAATCAGACCCTGCCTCCCGGCCACACTCTCCGCAGAGATGCAAAGTTGAAGCGCATTCCCAGCCGGGACAGCAGATGATAATGATGTCTTGGAGGAGCTGATCGTATCATTTACTCCTTCTCTGTGCGTTTCTTTTTTTTTTTTCGTTTTTTGCTTGCCGCTTTCGGAGTGTTTCTGTCCAACATGCTGGTTCTGGCGCAGCGCATTGTTTTCTGTACGTTGCTCGGCTCCGTTTACGCGTCGTGCCCTCCGCGCTGCGAGTGCTCAGAGGCGGCTCACACCGTGAAGTGCGTCTCCAAAGACCTGCGGAGTATCCCGACCGGCATCCCCGGATACACCAGGAATCTGTTCATAACGGGGAATCAAATAAGTCGAATCGGGCCGGAGTCTTTCAAAGGGCTGGATAATGTGACCAACCTGTCTCTGAGCAATAACAGGTAAGACTCCTGTGCCTTACTTTAATGCAAAGCCAACATGTTACGCTGCATTCAGGACAAACCTGACCTCTGATACAATGTGTGTCAGTGGCAAAATACTGTTTTCAGTCATCAGGTGTTCCCTCTTCTCCCTGAAATATAATAGTTAAGCAGATTTCTACATTTTTGCGCTAGAAACAGCATTTGTGTGCTTCCATGTGTATTAAATTGATGCCCACGTTCAATTTTTACCCAAAGTACTGCAATTTCTGCAAAAACCAGTTCATTTCCCCACTTTCTTTGTCTTGTATGTTATTATAAGGTGTGAATGACATCTCATAAATCTCCTCAAATCCAGAATTTGCGAGGTGGAATCCCACACCTTCGCCGGACTCCGCAGCCTCCGCTCTCTGGACCTGAGTAACAACCAGCTGGCTGTCATTCACCCCGAAGCCTTCACCGTCCTGAACCAGTCTCTGCGGGAGCTCAACCTGAGCCGGGCCCTCTACAACCACTCGTCAGTGATGGACTTGGCCACCTCTCTCCGCTGGAGCTCCCTTGGGAACCTGCAGGGACTGGACCTGTCTGACAACAGCCTCATCTATTTACCCTCACGCATCTTCTCCCACTTGACAAGCCTGCGGCGGCTCCTGCTTTCCAACAACTCCCTGGTGGCCATCCACAACGCCACCCTCTCGGGCCTGGAGCGCCTGGAGGAACTGGATCTGACCCTCAACGCCCTCAAGACGTTGACCGAGGAGGGCCTACGAGAGCTGGACTCACTTCCTAGAGCTGACCTGCTGCTGGGGGAAAACCCGTTCACATGCACATGCGGAATCGAACCTTTTACCGTGTGGCTCAACAGATCACAGGGACGCATTATGGACGCTGAGGAACTGGTGTGTGCCTTCCCAGCCAGCATGAGAAACACGTCCATGCTGGCCGTGGGCATGCTGACTCTGGGATGCCACCAGAGGGATGCGGGTGCGGACCTTGCTCTGCAGACCTCATACGTCTTCTTGGGTATAGTCCTTGGCTTCATTGGCCTCATTTTCCTCTTTGTACTGTATCTCAACCGCAAGGGCATCAAGAAGCGGATCTATGACATGCGTGACGCCTGCAGGGAGGTGTGGGAAGGTTACCACTATCGCTTCGAGATCGACTCTGACCCCAGGTTGTCAGGTCTCCACGAGCGCTGACGTGTGAGAGGACAATCACCACTGGTGTATTTTCTTAAAGGAACTGACTTTTTTCTAACGCATTTAACAGTAGAAAAGTGTAAAAAAAATGTACAGATTTGTCTGTAAATATATACATACAATAGTGTTAATAATCTTTTAGCCTTGTCGGTTAAAGCATGCACTGCCCATCGTTCCTCATTACATAACTAATAGTCTTTTTTTAATACAGAATATCTTAGATGGAGACAAATGTTAATAAGGGAGCTCATTGATTGATATTTCTTATATTCATGACTGCTCTTTATGTCCACACTAGAGCAACAATAAGTGCCTGAAGTCAGCAAGGTATTGTTTTTCCTGCAACATAAGAATCCCTTTCTACATGGCAAACTCATTCAGTATTCTATGTCAGATCTTGACTCATATTTAGCTTGTAATAAAAAAAAGGAACAAAACGCTGCAATAAAATCCTGACACTATGAAAACAAACCTCTGGGAATTCAAAGCACAATCACTCATTCATCTTTGAACCGTTTCAAGCCCTTTGGTCCCCCGTCCTTCAGCCCCAGGGTGCCAGAGAGGAATTAAGCCTCCAAAAGCTTTTCCAAAGCTCTCCTAAAATCACCACTCTGCTCTTCTCTGGCTTGTTGCATTGGAAGGGGGACAATTCAGCGCAGACCAGCGGGAATATCCTAGCCCCCTCATTTTTTTTTCTCTCCTTTTTTTTTTTTTTTTTTTTTTTTTTCATGAAACGTTGCTTTGTTTCAACTCCTTGAGTTTTATTGTCAAAATGATGAGAACCAGTCGTAGGCCGAGGCCGCTGAAAGCAATCTCCCTCCTCCTTTAAAGACAACAGCCGCTCTGGAGGCTCTTTGAAGGAAAAGTCTCCACGTTTTTCTGTTTAGGGGATTTTTTTCCAATGATAAGATACAGATGATTCTGAAACACCAGCTACATTGTTTCATTCAGTAGTTTGCTCTGACCAGTTGAGGAGGGAGCCTTATGAAACTGAAGAATATGCTCTTCAACCTTTTGGTTTTTCTCTCTCTTTTCTCAAGAAAAGTGTCTTTTTAGTGGAAGTTGTCGTGGAAGAGTGGCACTCAAATCCAGAGATGTATGTCTTACATTTTACATGCATGTTTAATCAAATTCAAACCATACATCGAATGAATCACAAGCCAAAAACACGATCGTCTTCTTATCTTAAATGTCATGTGTCATCCCTGTTTTTCTAAATGGCTACATTACAAATACAACTCACTTCTTTGTGGCCTTTTAATGCTACAAAAGTCAGACACACAGACAGAGAGAGGGGATGGCGAGCTGCCATTCCCCAATGTGTTTATTGCCTAAATTACTAGCTATCTATGTTTTAGGAAAGTGGGGAAAGGAGGCCTGGAGTTAACTGAAACAGCCTCTCATTGTTCGAAGCCAAAGTAGCATCTTCGTCCTCTCAAGATGTTCTCCAAACTACTCTGATAGCAATCCAGAAATGTTTATAACATGGAGCCATTTTACTGCATGTGTAATGACAAAATAAAGCTTCAGAAAGTCATGATGTCTGTATGCTCATTTAGCGCAAATGTAATCTTGTGGGTTATGAAACAGCAGAAATACAGGGTTTCAGTAGGTATTATTTCTCCGAGCTGCAGAACCACATTAAGACGGGCATTTACTCGCTGAGGAGAAAACAATTGAGGCTCGTACGCAGTCACAGAGGGCAGCTCGGATGGCCAGACGCCTGAAATAAGCTTTGTTTTCCAGCGCCAAAAGATGCCTTGTGATACTCATTCTCTTTCTGTTTTCACAGACGACCATTATGCCGGCGCGTAATAGGATTCACTCATGGTGACAAAGTTGAGCGCTCTGATCCAGCTATTGTTAAAGTGTCATCATTCATGATAATTGCCTGTGGGAGAAAATCCCAGGGGAAGTTTTCATTTGCTATTACTAACTATTATTAACATGTCACAACCGGGGCATTAAGCCAGCTACGGGTTATTGGTGTCAATTGGCGGAGCAGCAGAGAGAAGAAAGATTATTGCCTGAATGTCATTACTTCCGTCTTCGGTCATTAAAGTGTGCATTAGGAGCCGTGCCTTTTTTTGTCTTTTTATGAGTCAGGCTGTTTGAAAAATACTGTATATGGCCTGTTTTCTATAGGCTCTGCAGGATTGTCTCAGCAGGAATGCAGTGAAAAGAGAAAAACCCTACAAATGCGTCCAGACGCTTTCTATTACTCCCTGTGCAGGAAAGGCTTCTTAAAATCAGGAAAAAAAATACCAATTGGTGTTCTTTAGTATGTTGTACATGTCTGATTAAAAGATCACATCTTTATTTCAACTTTGCTTGCCATGACTTGAATTCCCACAAGCTATTTGTTACACCACTGAGGTTTCTTTCGAGGAAGCAGTTTTAAAAAACTTTAACAGCTTTATGTTGCTGTAGTCTGTGCAGCATGTGGTTTCAGCAATTGGAAAAGGGTAAAATACATATTTGAAGTTTTTCTTTTCAGTTTTCAGAACACTCCACTGTACCACAGCAGGCTTTTTGTTTCATACGCCTTCTGTCTCTGGGAACATCTTGGCGCCATTACATGGGTTTAATGGCCATGATAGGGAATATGCCTTAAAAGTGAACACCACATCTGTGAGGAATTGAACATGTTAGAAAGAGACCACAACAGTCAGCAGTATGACGACAGAGACAAAGTGGCATCTACCCCCTCCACTGGCATGGTATGACAAATGCAGCTGTGTCTCTCTCAACTAAGGACACATGTCATCATTTACATTTGCCATCACTAAACACGACACAGTCATTTGATACTTTCTGCTCTACATGACACACTTTTAAAACCAAACCGTCCACAGCACAGAGAAACCAATTCTTGTCTCCCTCCTCTTCTATCTTCTCTCTTCTTTTAACAATGATCTTGAGAGATCTTGTGAGATCAATGAATTCACTGGTCCTGCTTCCTGTGCATCGCCTATCCATCATGTCCAACCAGTCTGGTCAGTGAAGGTGGCGACCAAACCGCAGAGGTGGTTCCAGTGGGGTATTACTCATTGTTCTGCTGCTCTCTTGATCAATGTGACTAATTGTGTTTGCCAGAGGATGCATGTGAGGAGGAGTTGGTACAGCTGGCCCACTACCCATTAAAGCCAACTGGCTTCTCATTTATCACTTTCATAAAGGCTGGATCTAACAACACACACTCAAACACACACATATACAGTATGTGCACACACACATACCTGAAACATAGTACTTATTTAAAGTCGAACTGAAATTGAAATGTGTTTTTGCTAAGAAGTCAGTACATCCTTGGTGTTTCTTTTGACTTGTGCACCTATTTGGTCAAAATTGCAATTACCAAAAAGAAGAAATTCAAGTTTTATTGTGTTATTTAATTTATATTAGTGTTCTCCAAGGGGCGTAAATTCTTTATTCTGACTGACAATGTCAGCACTGGTGCAATTTTGGTGTTGACGAGCACTGAAAATAGTTTGTAATGTCACTTCAATTCCATCGAACAGACTTTCAACCAGCTGCAGAGCTGATGTTTGGTCATTGCTTTGTCCCATCTGTGATTTCAACACTTCCTACGTTACTCTGGGACTTTACTCTGTGTTGTGATTGGAGTCACTGGGTAACACACAGAATGCTGAGAATAAAGGACTACCCTGTGCTGTGAGTTTTGAAAATCTAGTTATTTGTCATTACCACAGCTGAACCCATGACAAAGAGACAGCTAACAGCCAGCTAGCTAGACCTTGTTTCTATTATCACGGACAAACAAGAAAGAAATGGTGTGTTCAGAGGTCATAAATTTCCACATTGCAAATTCCTAATTCCGAGCTTGATGTGTTCCACTACTCACGACACAAAGTGCAAACAATCAACATGGCTGACTGTGAGAAACTCATCTTCTTATGGCAGGCAGCATATGAATATTTGCAACGTCAGCAGAGTTTAATTAAATACATCAGTGAAAAAGAGGAGGATAAGGTAAGTCACTAGATATTTTACATGACATTTTAGTCGGAATGTTACACACAGTAGCCTACCAAGTACCAGTAATGATACATGTTTCTGATAGCCTGTGTCATTTATTAATGTAGCCTAAGTGAACAGTCTTCATTTTGAGAATTTTATTAATTCAACACCATTCGAAACCTACTTCTCTTGGATACTGCCATATTGAGTGGCATCAGAGCATCTGCTTCTCGGTGCATGAAATTGGCCCAAGTTTTCCAGTCAGAGTTCCAATTTCAAGAGCTGTTCCAACTTACTTTTTCAAGTAGGAGGGCGTACATTTTTCAGTTCCGAGTTGTCTGGAAAACAGCAAAAGTGCTAGGGCTGCCAAACTCAGGAGGTGAGGTGTGAAAAAAAACATGACTGAAAAGTAGCGTGTGGTAGGAATCAGTGCTAACGTTACCAAACCAGGCTAACTGGCTGCCAGTTTCAAATACGAACTTAGCCACATGATGGCTCCTCCCGAATGTTCAATGTTATGAAGGAACAGACGTCTGAAATTGCTAACAATAACCAACGCTATGTGGGCTTGTTGAAAAAAGAGGAAAATGTCTTGTATTAGTGTTCGTAAGCTATACAGGAACAGGCTTCATTCAACGGTGACGGTGACGGTGTTTATACATGTACAAACAAATCTTAAAGTCTCTGCTCTGAAATGCTAGGGGTGCGTCCACTGAAGGCACTGAAAACACGGCCCAACTGAACAGCCTCTGAGTTAACAATGCTCGTACCAAACTCCCGTTTAAAATAGGTCTTGTTTGTAGGTGTACGGTAAGCTACATGGATGATATTTTAAAAATAAAGTAACGTAAGGAGCTACTGTTTAATTCGGGACATATTGTATGTAAATGTGGACTTGTTTCAGTAAAAACTTAAATGACTAGTTAACAAGCGAACCATCACCAATCACTGTTATGTTAAATTGTTGTTTTTTTCAATGGAGTTCAGTGCACTTAATATTACTCACTTCTGTGCTTAAAAGTCCTTGGCAGCTTTGTTGTGGCCATCACCCTTGGAGCAAAAGCTTCTCACGCTGTACTTTTTGGTGAAGTGCTGCCCAGCAAATGCTCTCCTTCTGCACAGCTGGTGCTGAAGCTGAAGCTGCGGGCGGTGGCTAGTGTCAGCCACTGTCAGTGCCACATCCGTTGACTCTACCTGTCCTCCCAGCTGAACAGCTGGTGCTGTGTCTCCACCTGTCAACGGATGCTTTAGCAGGGCTTAAAATAACTCCTTGACTGCTAACATTAATGGAAGATGGCCCCATTCACAAGTAAATGAACATTTGTAAAACTACCCAGTGTAAAAATAGTAACTATGAGTACGTGCACTATGTACATACGTTTATATAGTGGGGGAGGGGTCATGCTAGTAACCCCTCTATGTCATACAGCCACCATTTCAGGCCCGCCCAAAAAATCCTGAATACAGTAATGCTGAAAAACAGTACAATGCTCTAACTCCATGATTCAGTTTTACATAGTTCACAGTCTTTTCACGATTTCAGCAATTATTTTCTAACATGTATAATGTGTTTAAAAAGAAATCTCTGATTTTCATTTACACAGACTTTAAACACTGAAGCTTCAAACTGAACCTTGTTGACACTGAATGACAGGGCCTTACTGATGACTGAGAGCACTGTTGTCAGCTCAGCTGTAATTATTCTTGTTAAAAGTCACTGTCAAACATTCTAGTGGTATGAACAGTGTTGCTTTCATTCACTGATGTATGTACTGAAGTGTATTTGAGTGGTGATGCAATCATTTAACATAGAATAAAAGTGAACTAACTACATAATGACTACAAATCTGATCTGAATGAAACGTTTGGCAAAGCGATTCGTAATTTCTATGTCTATGGGGCACCAAAGAAGTTGACAGCATGTCTCCTTGCAATGCTGGCCCTTATCTGTCAGTCAATCACTGCCATGGGAAACAGCCACCATGAAGGGTGAAGCTTAAACACAGTTTCCACAAATAACACAACAGTTAGATCCTTTTTAGAAATATGGAAAAATCTGCACAATAGTTCCAGCATAATTATCGTTACACAAAAAATTTGCAGAATTCAAATTTCACTTTGACTTTTATAAAACTCACAATGCAAATGGATTTGATTTGCGTTTAATTGTATAATCTATCAGTCCCCATTTGGTATGTTTACCACAGAGTTTGTACAACATGTATATGTCCACGTTTCATAATGGGATTCTTTATGCTCTTGAAATTTAAACAAAAACCTCTTGGTGCATGACCGCAATAGATCCCCAGACCCGAGGAAAATGAGAAACAAATGCGCTCAACAAAACAAAGTCCTGTCTCATATGAAAGAAAGACTCATGTAAAACACTCCACCACAACAATGCAGCTTCCCTCTGAAGTCTTTATGACCGCGTCTCCATTGATCTCTGAATTGACTACAACTGTAAACGTAGCAACAGCACGGCTCTGCCAGTCCTTGTGGGCCCCCCCCCACCACCCCCACGCCTTCCCCTCCTCAGGGGCCTCAGAACAGAGAGTGTCCTGAAGCCTTGTTGTGGGCGCCGCTGTCCTCCAGCTGGCCACGAATCAGTCTCTCAATCCATGTGGCTTGTAAGAAGTTTTGTTTTGTTGTTGCTGTGGTTGTTTATAGGAGGATGAGGTTAGGGAGTTTTCAATTAGCGAGACATATTTCCCTCCATGTCCCATCCTGCATCTTTCTCTCAAACTCTGAATGAGCTCCTAAAGCTGCGGCTTACTTCACGTGCAGAAACTTAAAGAAAAGCGTTTTCCTTCTCTGTTTTATGTTCTTACACAGTCCCTCAAGGGACAACAACACAGTATAAAGATGAATTGTTTCGATGGAGACCAAACGTAATGAAGTCCTTCGATTGATTAGTCTTACCAGAGGAATAAGCCACAAGATGATTCATTAAAGACTTTCTCCTCTGGTACTCTCAGAGAAACGGAATAAGGCCTGTTTGCCGGTTGATTATAAATGGCCTTGACCCGTTTTAAAGAAAGGACAAGATACTCACAACTCCTGAACTACTTCATCATCTGCTTCATGCATCAATGGTTGGGTTGGAATTGAGCAGAGAGCCCAGCAAATACAATAGTCTAGCTGGAAACAAGAGTCATTTGAAGACACTTGGGATCACATCTTTCTTCAGTAGACCTACAATGATTCATATACAATTACTTAATTTATTGCTTGCTATAGTTTTCTTTCAGTTTAAGCCAGTCAGAATGGTAGGCATTTCAACAGCTTAGTTTTTGTTTTTTGAGGGTTTTTCTTTTTACTAATTGGGTCTAATCTTTATTACTTTGGCCACCATTTCTAACAGCAATGGTAACATTGTTCTCACCATTCAGTTTAAAAAAAAAACAGGTTAGCCAAATGTATTTGGAAAAGAAAATTATAGTGAACAATATAGCAATAAAATAATGATATTTATGTTTATACAATATGATTTGGCCTTTGCTGGCTTTTTGTATGACAGTGAGTTGGCATACCTGAACCATGTGGCTGCTCTCGAGAGGCTTGGTGTCAGCGAAGTGCTCTAGAACTTAATAATAGTACAGCAAGATAACTATCTGCCCTAAACAGGACTTTGCCGTTCATAATCAGCTTGTCAGCCAAGTCGAAACAACTTCACATACCTTCATATTAAACTTTCTGGGAATTAGTTAACTTCAGCTTCAGGACATTGCATCTGTAAAGTGGAATGGAAAGAGTGCAACCCATTTGATGATGAATCCTCGAGCTGCTCGTGGAATGCGTTAGGTGTGAACTCTCCATAGGTAGTTTGACCTCTCGCCTTCCAGGAGAGAGGAGACGTAAGCTCATTATTATTACCTTCATTATTTCAAATGCTGGACCAGATGCCGGAGCGGGAGGGGGCCCAATGCACCCAACAGGGATCTAAGGCACCTGATTGGTCAGGAGGAGAAGAGCGGTTCGGAGGCCAAAGGGTAGATTCTTCCGGAGAAGAGACACCATCTGCTGACCGTCTTTCTCTGACTTTACATCATCTTGCTGCAACAAGGACTTTATGGAGATGATGCTGCTCACTTTGAATGAGGACATCCAGCACTGTATGTTACATGATGAAATATAATAAATCTCATTACTGTAAATTAGACAAATACTGTGTATATGTTTAAATTATTCAATGATTCACATATCAGATATCATGTAGGTTCTTCCAAACATAAATTTAAATAAGTCTGACAAACATGTAATGCAATGGATATTTTTTCTGTGTTTTGCAAAATAAATCTTAATTTACATCACTTTTTTCCTTTGGTTAAACTTAAATCATGAGGCAGATGTTAATCAAATTATTCTTAAGCACACACAGCTTCACTGTGCACAATGATGTGTGTGCAGACTTTGTGTTTTCATATTCATCTGCTTAAAAGGGAAAGTCTGTTTTCAAATTAAATCTTGTGACTTGTACCTACAAGCATGTTTTTGTGACATCATAACTAGTCTGGAAGCCAGTCATGAAATTATATTATTATATTTACATCCTCGTAGATTCTGGATTTTTCAGTGAGGGAGGAATTGGTGTAATTTTTAGAATTTTCTAACCAGGAAATTGATTTTTTTTGTGGGGAAATAATATCAGACAAATTATTATTTAGAGCAGAGTATTTTTAAGTGTCATGAAATATGTCTGGAAGGGATCATTTTTTAAGGGCGAAACAATATATTTATGACCAATTTTCAATTATTTACATCCAATAGGAACAACTGGGTTTGGGGCTGAGTGCCACAGACAGGGAGGGGAAGTCAGAAAATATGAAGAGCAGACTAATACTTTGTTGGTGTTGGTCTTTTTATGGAATTTATTGACTATAAGAAAATATAGAGTATAGAACTATATGGTATAAATGACCAAAAACTGCAGTTGCATACACCTGGACAAGTTCTATATCCTGAAGAATACCGTTAGATATTGTTGAAAACTCCATAAAAGCTACTAAGTGAATTTTAAGTTTGGAATATTATATCACAGATATGTACTTTTGTAGTCATTTAAATGATAGCAAAGTAAAGAATTATAGGCTTGATGTGGATGGAGAGCATAAACAGAGAGAAAAAGACATGTTTTCAGATTCAAGTAACACAATATAGACACAGCCTCTATCTGTGTTACTGACCCTTCTCACAAATATCCCCACATCCTGCATTGCTCTGCACATAAATTAGATGACGACACAGTGTTTGCCTTCTCCTCCATCACACTCCATTTGTGGGTCTGTATCTAGCTTAGCATGACCTAACACGGTATAACCTTTGCAGGAGAAAGGCTCCTCAAATGAGCATGTCATCCACTTGTCCACAGATCGGGGGTCTGTGCAGATCGCAGTGTATTTCCTTCTTTGGAAATCGACAGCAGAAAATGTGCACGTATGAGACATCATGCAGGCAAATTCTGAATTTGAAAGAGAGAGATCATCCACAAGGAGAAAAGAGTCACCTACTTTGATGAATAGATCTCATTTACAGTTTGATTTATGTCACCCTTCCATGTTTTGTGTATGTTTTTTTTTTAAAAGCCTGCCTCCAGTAATGCCTGTGTCATCAGGACCGCTTCTGCTGATTCCAACAGAGGACTTTCACTTGCTCCATTCGCTCATATGAATGTTGATAGGAGTAATGGAAAGAATTCAGAAAGGAGGAAACTGTTCCTGCAAAAAGTTCCTCTGCGCTATTTCCTCTGACAGGAAATTGTGTCTTTGATCTAAGCCACCACACTCATCTGGTCATCGCATGCGAGGTGTCACTCCTTCCTACAGCGGAGAGGGAGGAAATTTGCTATCACCACTCGCCCATATGAATGTCTTAAACTTGAGCTGCTAAAAGATGAAAAATAAGATTGCAAAATTGAATAAATCTGGGGTTAAGAAGTGCAGGCATGTGCCCCAGAAAGTAGGACAAAATGACAGATTTACTTGTCGCCTAGAACGTGCTTAGAGCCAGACAGACAGACGGACAGACAGACTCCTGCACTTGTATCATGCTTCTCCTGGCAGCAGGAGATTGCCATTAATGAACATTATTGACCAAGCACAGTCTGGGATAGAGATTCATACCTGCCAGATTACCAGGGAGTGTGTCCTGTACATGGCTTAGTGTGTGTGTGTGTGTGTGTCACCTACACTGACAGTATAGAGGGTCATTTTCATGCTGAGTGCCCCACATGGTCACAGATCTGTCAAATAGACGCAGGAAGCTGATGATATCACACTTACATGCAAATATGACATCATGCATTTTGCTCATTATTTTGTGCAGAGAAACAGAATTCAAATAAAGAAGTGATGTATGATGTGGATGTTGTGGAATGGGAATTACAGTCTGTGATTCATATTCTGCAAACAGAAGGTTGAAACATGCTGATCTGGATGTGTTGTTTGTCACAGTTAGGGTCGACTGCATCATTACTGCAGTATGCCGCCTGGGTCTATTCAGCGTCAGGGGGTGCAGGAGGCATCATTAATAATGTTAACAAGGCCATCATGACTTAACATGATCTTTCTCAGGGTCAGGCTTGATGCACAGAGGAGAAATCTCTGCAAAAAAAGCAGACAATAGCTATTAACTGTTACTCTATGTGTAGAAAAAGCTTTATCAAGCTAAATAAAGCTTTTACTTCCCATTTTTTGCATATAAACAGAAGGAAAGTGTGATAGAAAGAGGTGAAAGCTAAAAAGGTGAAAATCAGCAGATATCTTTCCACCCTGACACCACAGCAGCAGGCACCTGTAGACAATCAGCTCATTAAGCAGTGATTGGTTGCAGGCTGCAATAAATGCTACCTGTCTGCTACACACACGCAGAGCAAGTAGCTTCAGGGTAGTTGGGCTACTGTTGCTTTCACTGGGCTGCACGCTTTGGCACACAAAATGGCTTGTGGAGTTCATTTGGGGTAAGTTGTTGCAGCTATTTTAAGTATGTGTTGAGTTGCTGTTAGCTGTCCCATTTTCTTCTGACCTTGATGTCTTGTTTGCTGTGCAGGATCTTTCTGATTTGCTTAGTTCAAGCAGAGCATGTACGCTGTTCATGGGCTACACAAGGTGAGCAGAACACAATTATGTCAAGTCTGTACACTTAGTGCTGTGGTCTGCTAGCTGTGGATTCATACTCTTGTTTCTCATGCAGCTCAGGGACAAAACAGCAACACATATGTTGGCTTCTCGCAACAGGATAGTGGACTAAGAAGACTTGGTGGTAGCTATCTCCAGAATCAATTCAGACAGGCCTCTGTTGCTCCAGGCTCAGCCCAAAGCAGTAGCTTCAACACGGACACTGGTTACAGGCAGGGACTTTCCAGTAGTGGTTACACACATAGTGTTTCACAGCCAGCTCAAAGCGGCTATACTTCAGTCAGGTTAGTGCAGAGCAGCTCAGTGTCAAAACCCAACTGGAGAATGACAAGCTTGAATCAGTTAAATGCTCAAAAGGTGCCCAAAAACCAGTTTGACCTTTCTGCTCCTATTTCAAGTGGTGGTTCTGTCAGTAAATTCAGTGTTAAAAAGCAGAATGATCCTACTGTCGGCAAGAGCAGGACTTGGCCAGTTAAGCAGGGTATACAGCGTACTAACCAGTATCTGTCCAGCAGTTCTGCATCTATTCTGGGTCCTAGGGAAAGCTACTCCTTCAGGCCAGCCTCCCACCAGTCTGCAGCACAGAAATCTCCCAGCACTGCTTTTGCAACACCAGCATACTATGGGCAAAGTTCATCCATGCTAAATCAAAAGCACACTCCAAGAGGCTTCTCTCCAAAGTCTTCCTACTTGTTCAGCCCAAGAGCACCTGCACCTGTATCACAGCGCAAATATGTTCAGATGCAAACATCAGCCAGTGCCCCTGCTAGAAGATCTTCAAGTCACAGCTCTAAAGCATCTAAAAAGCCTTCCAGTTTTTCATATTCTCAGAATGAGAGGACTCGACACAACCCTAGCCAGACTGAGGCTGGAAACCCATACAATACCTACAAGCCTACTTCCAGCAGGGCCTCAAGTCACAGTCTGAAGGCACCTACAAGCAGCAGAACTGGAACCTCTGCTCAGAACTTCGCCCCGACCGAAATTCACAGCATCCCTCAACGTTTCGGTGGCTTCGCTATTAGACGGCTAAAAGAGCCTGACCAGAAGGAAGTAAGTGTCCAGAAGCCACAGCAGACCTACACAGCTCCCTCACAACAGCTGGCATCTTACAAGCCACCGGTCCCAAGTGTTCATCAGGAGAGCAAATGGAAGAGGGTCAGGCCACATTTAGGACAACTCACAGGTGAGTATCTGATCACTTCTCATTCTGCTTCTGTATGTTCCAGAATATTTCTAATTTGTCTCTCTCATAGGTGCAGCAGGTGTCCTTGGATGAACAGTGTTTTGAAATAAATTAAACTTAAATCCTATCTTGTGTTAATTCATCCCCCATTATGTGGTACTGAATGTCATAGCTTGGATGCACATGAATGTAGACTTGGTGCCATCTAGTGTGTAAAAGATGTGTTGCAAAATGGATAATCTAAAACAGGCAGTCTAGAAATGTCCCGCATCACTGCAAATACAAGTTTCTTTAACTGAAACTAAACATCTACTTGGGAGACATTTGGGCAACTGAGAATCTGACTTATTGAAATGTGTCTTTACTCCACACACTGCATCAAATGTTTTTGTAAATGAATGCAGAGGGCTCCTTAAAAATAAAACTCGCTGTGTATATACAACTTGAAGCAGTTAATGCTGTTAAACTTAGAACATTGACCTGCCAACTGTTTATCACTGTTAAAACTTTAAAATCATGTTGCCTAGAGTGTGCACTGACAGCCATTGTCAGTAAGACCTGCATCAAATAACTGAGAATAGTGCTGTTGCTTTCAACTAAAACTCAACAGCTGAACAATAAGGGTCAATGGTCAAGTTCAGCACAAACTACAGCCTCAAACAGCCATAACCAGCTCTCAAACAGATTAATTTAAATTATCTTCATGGAGGTAGGCTCTATTGGAAGTTTGTATTAATTTAGGTGTACAACAAACTGACAAGTGAGGATCAGCCCAGTGTTCATGTATGCATTTTTAAAACATATCCACACTGGGATCTAGCAATGAGCAGATGAATATATCTAGTGCTCCATGTAGGAGAAACTGTGGATGACATCCCTTCAGTGATGCACCATAAGAATGGGGAACAAACAAGGAAGTTACCCAGATAAGTCAAGCTCTTGGTGGATTAGTTTTGGAAGCCCTATAGCCACTACAAATATGACAATTACAATGAGTGTATAATTTGGCCAAGATTTAAAATATAAAGAGAAAAGTAGAGGTCCAAGAACAGAGCCTTGAGGTACTCCATATTTAACATCTGAATATTTAGATGTATTATAGCAGTGTTCTTTCAGATAATTACACCAAAGAGACATTTAGTCTAAGAGTATACAGTGATCAATAGTGTCAAAGACTGCACTGAGATCAAGTAGTAGAAGCACAGAGGTCAAATCTTCATTCATGGCAAGTAAAGATCATTTACCACTCTAGTTAAAGCAGTTTCAATGGAGTGACAGGACAGATTACTGTTTGATATATGGGTCAAAAGTTGTTGAGACACAGCTCTATCTAGTATTTAGGAAGAATGGAAGATTAGAGACTGGTCAATAGTTATGTAAGAGACCCTGGATCGAGGTGAGGTTTCTCTGTAGAGGTTTACCAAAAGCTGTCATAAAACTTCTGGGGACAATGCCAGTTGTAAGTGATAAACATACCGCCACAGAGGAGGCACATAGTGACAGCTTCATCTGCACAGGTCAGTTTGGGATGCTACTCATCCTTCATGCACTGGTTTGGGAAGCAAGTTTTGTGCACAAGACAATTTCACACAGGTCCATCACTTATATAAGATTAATCACAAAAATGTAGTCGTATTATTAACAAAAGGTACATGTATTTCTGTGTTGTTCGAATATGCAGTCCTTTATAGCACTTGTATTATTATAAATATAATGATACTGTATACTTCTATTGCATTGAATAGGGACTAATTTAATAAATTGGTACTCAGTCAGATTTAGTTACATTCACATGTGGTAGTAATTTCTCATTATTGAATTATTTTTTATGACACTGTGTGAACTGTGTTTGCCTGATGATGTCACAGTCTCCAACACCTCCATGGTTTGCAATAAGCTGCGTAAAATACCGATACAGTGGAACAGTATGATGTGCACAAAAATGAATGTGTGATAATGCACGCTAGGAATCTTGAGTTTCTGTGCAGACTATAGTCGCTTATTATTCTCACAGTTTATGGTGCAAACCATAAAGTGTGCAGAAGACGGTAGCATCCTGAACAGAGGACGTGCACATGCAGTCACACTCACAGTTGAACGACAAACCACCAAACCACCCCTCTGTTTTCACTCAGAAGGAAAATACATGTCAGTGTTATGAACATCAAGTGCAAAGGTCCTAAATGACACTAAATTGAGCTTTCTTTGTCCAATAACAGTCAGACACTCAAGCTCATAAAAACATGAACATGGATCTGATGATTTGTTTATAGGAAAATCTGAAAATGAGTTCACAAACTGGATAAATTAAACCTGAGGTAAACTCAGCCGTCCACACAGAGGGAACATGCCCTGGTTTGTTTAATGAGCAGTCTGCAGATCTTATATGACCTCAGTTGTGCGTCACCATTCTGTTTCCATGGCTTTTACTGATGCACGTGAAAGAGAGATATTTTAGATATAAATGGTTGATTTTTCCATGCAGCTTTATGATTTGCCATTGTCTCAAAACTGTCATAAATGTAGCCTATAAGTCCAAAGTCTCTAAAGAAGACACATATGATAATAACTTGTGCGAATAAAATCTGTGTCTTTGCACAAGTTATTGTCTTGTGCAAATAGTATATTAATTGTGTTCATATGTTCGCCAACTTGCTTTCACTGAATAACTGTGCAAACACGATCCAATCAAATCAATTCTCAGGAAACCTTTTCCTGTAGCATCTGATGCATCCATTCACAGCATGGCTGCAGCAAACACCATGTTGGGTCAGAGCACAATTAGACGTAAAAACTGAACCATGTTAACACAGTTTTAATGCAGTCTAAATGTGCAATATACTATATATACTACATACTATATAAGGAAAAAGAATGTCTGCAGTTAGTGGTATAGGCTGAGTTCTTGAGATGTGTATATATGCAGCTATTTTTCTGTTTTCACATATTTTTGTTTGGCCTCATGATGTTTTATGATTATTTTTGAACACATAAAACTGTCAATTTACATTCAGAAATAGTCTTTAATTCTAGTCTGCCAATATGAAAATAATATTTGCTTCTCAGTGCCTAACACAGACATCAGATTTGTCCTCAATTAAGTATAAAATATTTCACAAGCTCATTTATCGTTCATCTCCTCACTCCCATTTTAACAATGCTTATAAGGTAATAAGATGAGCATGTCCTTGCATGTCCAGAGCAGTGATTGGTTCAGGGCTTGTTTGTGTGTGTGCTATATAAATAAGGACTGACTTGACTTGACCCATATATTTTTTTTTATGTATTGTCACGCCACTGTGCTGTTTTGACCAGATGAGGGCGCCATGCCTTCAGAAGAGAAAAGGGAACCAGCTGAAATAGAAGATGAATCACATTCATTGACTACATATTAGTTAAATATAAATAAAAGCAAATAAAAGTATAATACATGACTATACCCATGTGTTCAGTAAGTTGATACACAAAAGGCAAGGCAATTTTATATATATAGCACCATTCAGACACAAGGCAATTCAAAGTGCTTTACAAGGGCATAGAAATACATAGAAAATAAGACATTAAGATTGCATTTAAAAAACAATAAAAACAAAAACAAGCAAATAAATAAAAAATGGAAAGCCGCATTTAATAATGTTTTAAGCCCTGATTTAAATGACTTTGACAGTTTGCAAACCTCGGGTATTCAGGAAGCTTGTTCCACAGGTGGGGAGCATAGAAACTAAGAGCTTAAAGCTAAAAGCTGCTTCAACTTGCTTGGTTTTGATCCTGGGAACACTGAGTAAAACCTGTCCCAGGTGACCTGAGGGGTCTGGGTGCTTTGTAACATACAAGCAAATCAGAGAGGTATTTGGGCCAAAGACCATTTTAGTGCTTTATAGACTAGTAGTAGGATTTTAAAATATATCCTTTGACACACAGGAAGCCAGTGCAGTGATTTAAGGACTGGTGTAATGTGCTCCATTTTCTTAGTGTCAATGAAGACTCTGGCAGCAGCATTCTGGATGAGCTGCAGTCTGATTTTTTGCTAAGAGCTGTGAAGACACTGTTACAACAGTCTAGCCTGCTGAAAATAAACAGATGAACTAGTTTTTCTGTCTTCTTGTTTAGATAAAAATCCTTTAATTCTTGCTATGTTTTTAAGGTGGCAGTAAGCTCATTTTGTGTCTTTATGTGGCTGTTGAAATTTAGGTCCGAGTCCATAACTACTCCAAGACTTCTGGCTTGATTTGTAGATTTTAGTGTCATGGAGTCAAGGTGAGCACTGACTTTCTTCTTTGGAGCCAAAAACAATTTTTTCAGAGTTCAATTGTAGAAAACTGTGGCACATCCACTCATTGATTTGTTCAATGCACTTATTCAGCAAATTTAAGGGACTGTAGTCATGTGGTGACCCTGTTATGTAAAGTTGTGTGTCATCTGTGTAAATATGGTAGGAGATGTTATAATGTTCCACAATTTGAGTAAGGGGGAGTGTGTAGATATTGAATAAAAGAGGCCCAAGAATGGACCCTTGAGGAACTCCGCATGTGATTTTTATTCGCTCAGATTCATAATTGTTAATTAATACAAAGTAGTCCCTGTCTTGTTAATATGATTTGAACCAATTTAGCACAGTGCCTGAGTCCCACCCATGTTTCCAGTCTATCGAGCAGTATCTTATGGTCAACTGTGTTGAATGCCGCACTGAGATCCAGTAATACCAAAACCAAAATTTTTGACACGTCACTGCTCAGGTGAATGCTGTTTAAGACTTTCACAAGTGCAGTCTCGGTGCTGCGGTGAGGTCGAAATCCAGACTGAAAAACATTGAAGAAATTGTTTTGCGTCAAGATATTCTCTATGCTTCATGTGGACCTTTAGTTCTTCATTTAGTGTCTAGTGATGCAAGACTCATTCTGCAGCCATCAAGGCAAATCATGGCCATCACTGATAACAGTGTCTCCCGCTGAAATCAATATTTGAGCATATGGATATTGACAATGTTCCAGGGAATCGCTTACACAACATCCATCTGTCATCAATGCTGTCAGTGCTGCCAGTATACTGGAGGAAAATCTACATGGGGGGGGGTGAAGGGGTGGGAAGATTTGATAGGTGCTTTGTTGATGTGATTATGACGGCTTGAGAATCTATTTAGAGAAGTGAAAAATCTTTGGCAGTGTGTGTTTACCTCTCACCGTCATGATTGTTTGTCACGGCTCTTCCAAAATCCCGAAGACAGATGTCTGCTGGCCTCGGTGGGTTGCAACTGCCAAGTGAATGAAATTTAAAGCGGAATCATGTGTTAATCAGTGCAGGTGGAGCTGAGGTTGTTTTAATGGTACCAGGGGCTCTGATTTAAATGTCATCAACATGAGTCCACTGAGATAGTGATGAGGTTGAGGTCAGTGTGTGGATGCATATAGTCCCGATCCTGCTTCTCTGGAGCACACTGTCTACTTTGTATGGATCTGGAGTACTGGACAGATGTGGCAGGTAGATTCCACTGATTATATTCAGGTGCAGCTGCAGATGGGCTGTATGGTATTTCACAGCATGCTGACAAAGTAAATTTAGAATATTCATAAGCAGGTACACAGATTTGTCTTTGCAGCCTCTTATGTTTCTGATCACTGAAACTGAACACTGATTCAAACAATTCAAACATCATTATGGTGTACAGTTAGCATAGAATCTTGCTAGAAACTACACTT
Organism: Thunnus thynnus; assembly: GCF_963924715.1. Lineage (NCBI taxonomy): Eukaryota > Metazoa > Chordata > Actinopteri > Scombriformes > Scombridae > Thunnus > Thunnus thynnus. Next base: position 25,916,891 of record NC_089531.1, read on the forward strand.
TTTTCTACAGTTTCTATCACATTAATTACATGTGGGATAAACAACAATAATTCTCCTGACAACTCCATTTACCCTGATTTCCATAGTGGTTGCCTTTCTATGTCATCAAATAATTCACTGTTTGCAATATAAGCATTTTGCCCATATTCATCTTTCAAATACAGCATTATGGCAGAGCAGGTTGATTAATTGCAGCTGTTTCCTCCATAATGTCCTGTAGTTCTGTGCCATTACCATCAAATGACCTCTAGAGAGCGCAATGGGACTAACAATGAAAACACCACCATCCACTACTGTTGAATATCAACCTCATAACAGGACTGACAGATGTGAACCCAGTCAGAAGAGAGTGAAAGCCAATATTTGGTAGCATTAATGTAGTAAAAGACTTGAAAAAGAAACCTGGACCATGAAAAGTCAACATCTACATCTTGCTTTTACATTTTGTCATCACTAAATTAATGTGTATGTATTTTAACGTGTCAAATTTTGTTGTTTACATACTAATTTTTTCCTAATTCAAGGGCTGCTGATTTTACACATGAAGTTCAGTTAACCTGCCATAAGGAGTACTACTCAGCCTGTGAGAGCAGATGTATGATGTCATCTGTGGCTCTGGAGGAGAGCTTCCAACATCTGAAAAAATAACCCTGATGGTATCATCAGGGCAAATTTTTAACAAACAGCCTGCACTAAAATTGACGGTGGTTTGAAAGAAGTGAGTATTTGGGTGGCAGGGCAGGTCTCAAAAGATTATATCAAGTTACATTGACTAAAGGTCAGGATATCTCCGCTCCAGTGGTTTTCTTCGCTGTCTCTTGCTCAACTCTATGAAAATGCAGTACTAAACCTTTGGCGTGACCCTTCGAAACACCTTGAGCTGCATTTCCTGTATGAAAGCTGCTATATGAATGTATATTTCTATGTTTAATACTATCAAAGACCATGAATAAGCTCTGAGGGTGAAAAAAAGGTCCACAGTGTACTGGGTTTTATACCAGGAGATCCATGTACCTTACTGCATTTCACCAAGTCAAAAAAGTCAAAACAGTCTGTGTTGTGAAAAGGAAGTGAAGACTTTACTTTGGATTACTTTGTTTTCATGTCTCTCTTGTGAAAGAGATCTTGATCTCAATGAGACTTCCTGAGTAAACAAAGCACACATCAAGAGGTGGCAGTAGTCTTTGAAAACGTAGCTGGTGCCACATTTAGCTCATGCTGACTGTTTTGTTTTTATGGATGCTATTTTGCGTTCCATTGAGGATTGCAATGGAAAATTTGAGAACTTTCTTGTAATTTTGTGCTGTAAGAATTAAACATGGCTCAGTTAAACTTTCTGACTGGCAGCTCTGGTACTGGGTATTAACAGTAGGGTTTATCTGGAACAAGTCTTGCAACCCACTTAATATCTCTCCCACTGAATTCTCTTAAAAGTGAGTGCAGCTTTTGTCGAAATATAAATGAAATTCAGAGACCAAATACTGGGGAAAAAAAAACAATTCACCCTTTGTAAATGAGAACTCCAAGCTTATGTGTATGTACCAAGCAGACTATGCTGGTACACCCCTCCCCACTAATGTAAATATATATGTAAATATCAGCATGTGTGATTCAGGGACAAGGACAGCCATGCAACATTGGGGTGAGATGTCAATCAATGCACGGATGGAAAACATGGCTGTGCATTTGATAAGCAGCATACTCCACGGAGCCGCGTGTGTGTGTTGCATCTGCATCCGTGTGTAAATATCAAAACCGTCAGCAGAACACACTGTACGCTGCTTTACATGTATCGAATTGTCTCTGTGCAAGTGAAGTGCAAGCCGAATGAAAAATTCAGGGCTTTATTTACTGCTGCCTCAACCAAATGAAGGGAATATAAATAAATCCACAGCAAACGTCTTACGAAGATTTAATGTACATTTATTCTTAACACGTGGAACATATAGTATAAAGATTTCATACTGAATAAATGATATTCATTAAGCCAAAAAAAGGAAAAAAGAGGAATTTACATCAAGTTTTAGCTACATCATCTGAAATACAAATATGCAGAATCCGCATCACTGGAAAAAAAAAAACAAAAAAAAAAAACAAAACAAAAAAAAAACAAAAAATTAAAATGGTTTCTTCATCAAGGTCTAGTTTGTCATTTATGAAGGAGCTCAAATGGAACCGCAGACATGATTTTTGTTATATTCTCTACACCCGGACCGGAGACAAACTGAAACTTGAAGTTGTGTTTGTTGGGGGGTGGCGTTGGACAGCAGCTAAACACCCCCCGGAGCGCGATACGAGCAGGGTGAGGCGCCGAAGGTAACTGAGAGGGTGGGGCGTCAAGTAATCACATGGCGTACTTGATGCATTGAACTTGTAATCGTCAAAGATTAAAAATGGTGAAGAGCAACAGAATTTGAGAAAGAGAGAGAAGTGTAATGTACAACATCATATATACACTGCAGCTTGGACTGCATCTAGAGTTGAGGACCAGTCCTAAAGAGGTGACTTTTTAATATAAGGGTCAAGTCATACAATCAAGGGACAAAGAGAAGAGGTCGGGGTGTTGTAGGTTCACCATACTTTGGGGGGAAAGCCGTTTTCTCTCTCGACATTAACTAAAACTGTTTTTAAAAACTACAGTTTGCTGCCAAGCCAGCGTATCTCAGTGTGAAACAGTATTATTACAGTATGTTTACAGTTTTTAAGGTGTACAGTACAGAAAAAAGTCCTACAATCTACTGCACAGGCCTCCCATGACAGATGTCTGTTCACAGCCAATAATGTGGTTCCTGTGGGGCTGAGTATATAGCATCCAAAGTTACAGCAATTATACCACACCACAGTCTGTGAGTCTATGTAGCCTCCAAACATGAACCATAATATTGTTTAGTCCGTGCCCTCTTCTCCCTGCCGACCCCCTGAGGGAGAAAGCGAGCACATGTATCCCCCAAGCACATGTATCCCCCAAACTCACTGTAAACGAGACAGCAACTTTGGTTACAGTTTTTTCTTTTTTCTGGAGATTTTTGTTTTCATTAAAAAACAAGTCCTTTCTGCAGGGCAGCGCACTCTGTCCTATGCCTGGGTCCCAATCTGCTCTTCTTTGCCAGTATCTTTCCATTTCAGAAGTTTAAAATCCACAGCTACTTCATGATATTCCTTCCTTTAGTGAGAAGCAGGGGTAAAAAGACAGTGGAATCCGAGGTGATTTTGCATAAATTAAAAAAAAAAAGGACAGTCAGTTTTGCTCTTTTCACTCACACGCAACAGACACACAAAAAAAAGGGGGGGAGGAGGGGGAACGGAAAGAGGCAGAGCTGAAACCTCCCCACGGCTGTCATGACTGGCCAATCAGAAACAGTACGTCACAGATCACTTGGGACACCATAGAGTTCATAAGAGGGGACACTGAGATGTCCAGTAGCCGCGACTCATACAAAGTGAACTCCGAGTGGTTTTCCTCCACCTTAGCCAGTGCGTGCAGGGCCCGGGCTGCCCGCCGCATCATGTCCACACTGGTGGGCTCAAACTGGGGTGCGCCCTGCATTTGTAGCAGGGAGCTCTGGCTCTGCTGGTACTGCGTGGCCGCTAGGCTGTCCTCCAGGAAGCCTAGCAGGTTACCCACGCTGCCTTTCTGCACAGCAATAGCCCGTGCTGCAAGGCTGTCGCCGTGGGCCAAGTTAGCCAACAGAACGACTGCCATTTCCCGGCAGACGGCCACCTTGCGCTCACCGACCAGACGCACCAGTGAGCCATAGAGCTTCTCCAAGCGGCTGAACGGTGGCGTTGCCAGAATGAGGTCGACGTTGTTGTCCTGGATGCTGAGCTTGCTGAGGGTCTCAAGGACCAGTCTCTGAGGGGAAAGTGAGCCATGGGGCCCCAGTGTGGGGAAGGGGTCCAAGGCCTCTGCTGAGGGGCAGACAGCCCAGTGGAGCAGGCCATCCAGCAGTGGCAGGCATATACTCTCTGGGTAGATAGAAAGGTCCAGCTGGCCTGAGATGTTCGCCAGAGTGACCAGGCAGTTCTCCCTTAACACCTCGAGGCAGTCCCACCACCACTCGTCTCTCTCGCAGCTCACACCTTCATCTTCCTCTTCCTCCTTCTCATAGGTGACCGGCGCCTGTTTGCGTTCAGGGTGCCTGTGGTGGAGCAGCACCAGGCGGCCCAAAAGCAGGAGGAGGCCTGGGTGTTTCGACATCTCCTGGTCATTCCCAGGGACGAAGGAGAGGCTGCGCACTATGTTGGAAACGCAGATGCAGCGCCGGGCTAGCGAGTCCTGCCAGTCCGACAGAGTGCTGAGTGGCGTTTCGTCCTTGCTGTGAGGTTCGTCCTCTAAGATCTTGATGTTACGGCGGCTCTGCAGGTCAGGGTTGATACTGAACAAGTACTTGCCGTTCTCTTTCTGCTCCTCTGCGCCTCCACGAACCACTTCCTCTGTGACTGATCCTGGGCGTGCAGATAATACATCGTCAATGGTGGCAGTGACTGGTGCACCAATGGGAAGAGGAGGAGGGGTCTTCTCTGCTGGAGATTTCTGAGGTTCAGATGGCTGGGGCTGCTGCCGGGGCTTATTCTCCCCATTGGACTTGGATTTCTCAGGGTTTTCCGTCATTGTCTCAGGCATCTGGACCTTCTTGCGGCTCTCGGAGGTTGTTGGCGTGCGTTTCCGCTGTTTGAGAAGGTTCATCCGGCTCTCAAAGTGGGTCTGGATGTGTTCGGTAGTGTCACCACCACCAATGCTCCAGTGTATCAGGCCGCTGTCAAAGCACTGCCGCTGCCCAAGCTTGGATGAGTGGTTCAACAGGAAGGGATTCTTCTTCCGCACCAACTTGATGGGGAGTTTATCAAATTTACTAGCCTGCTTGGGCTTTTCCGAGTGGAGGTTGGGGTCTTGGGAGGACCCTGAGGTAGAGGTATTGGGTTCCTTAACAGAAGACTCCCTTTCCTTCTCCTCTTCCTCATCCTCTGAGGACTTGTCTTTCTGGGAGCTGTCCTCCTCCTGTTTCACTTGGACCAGTGAAGAGGCGTCAGGATTGGCCTTTGTTTCTTCTACCTCCTCATCCTCCTCGTCCTCTTCGTCTGTGTCCATGTCCTCTCCCTCAGGCATTGGAATTTCGTCATCAGAGTCATCAGCAGCGTTGGGGTCTATGAGGGTGCGCTGGCCGGGGTCTCCTACTTCATACTCCTTTAAGATACCAAAGATCTCGATGAGGCAGCGTCTGAAGTATTCCACCACCAGCTCCAGGAATCCAGGAAGCTGAGAAACCAAAGAAGATAATTACCAAAACAATCCCATGGTTCATACACCACGTGAAATTTTTTTTTTAAGAATATTCATGCAAATGTAGCTTTGTGGAACTTACCTGGCATAAGTTAAAAGTAGTAATGCTATTGTCATCATACAGTAAAATGTTAATGGTATCCAAGGCCCACGTGCTTTCCGCTAGTAAGCCTGACTTTAGTGACATCATCACTCTCCATGCCTCAGGAGTGCCTGTTAACAGAGACAAACAGAATGAATGTGAGCCAACTTGATCATGATCTGTTATTTTGGTTGTAAAAGACAGGCAGTGGTGCCCCAGTATCTATCATCATTCCAAATCAGCAGCTTACATCTGTTAAATGATTATAAATAAGCTTCCCCAGAGAACAGCCAAATATCAAATGGCAATTTAGGTCAGGCAGGCTGGTGGTCGTTCATCATACCTTTAGTAGTGATTAGCATTTTATGACTTCTGTAAAACTATGTCTCCCAGTCCAGGTTATACAGCTCACATTTTTGCTGTACTTTATGATTCAGTCTTTTTCAATGCTTATTGCCGATAGTTGGTATTAGGTGTGCAACGGTACAAAATTCATGGTTCGGTATGTACCTCGGTTTTGGGGTCACAGTTTAGTATGACTGATGTAAACATCCAAAAATGGCTCATTGGCCAAAACTATTACTGGAACGGTTTAGTAACGGACTAGTAACGGTTTAAAAACAAGCTTTCTGTTTCTTGCAAGGAGTCAGGACAGCTGCTGACAGCTGTTTATGATGATTCAGGGTCGATCAGAACTGGTTCTTATGATATACTGTCCAACATCATCAGAAATCAAATGTGTTTATAGTTGTTCTGAATGGCTTCTCTCAAAGGCGGAGTGAAAAGCTGGCCGTCACAGAGAGGGGAGGGGGACGGGGAGACGCGGTATCGTGCCACTACAGAGATAATGGAGCATATTTTAATAATAGTTTTGCACTCAGTCAGTGTTATGGGTCTCTCGTTTGTCATTCTGATGGTCGCGACACTACAGGGTAACCAGTATACCTTGCCTAAGCCGGCTAGCATACATCCATGAGCATTTTATAGCTAAGTGGTGCACTGCCAAAATGTTCTGGGTGGAACTCACACTGAAGAATTATTGTTCCGCATGTTGGAGTAAGTGAATTATTAAACTATGTTGACAGTACCTGTTTGGGTCACAGAACATACCAAACCAAGGAATGTCATGTACCAAACCAAATATCCTATACTGAACAGTTTGGGACTAATACACATACCGTTACACCCCTAGTTAGTACCCATATGCATTTTTATGGAAAAAATTGAGTGAGGCGTGAAGTAGAAGTTCCGTACCTATGTCTTTCATGGTTAGCCGCCTACGGGGCTTGAGGTGGGGTTGGGAGGCCTCTACAGAGCCAGGAGGGAAAGCCACATCTCGCCTGATCATGGGTTGCTGTACAGGGGCCTGGCCAATGTGGGAGGCGGGCACTGGAGGTCCGGCTTTCTGCACTTTGATGCCCGGATGCATGTAGGGGGACTTGCTGGGTGATGTCCTGCTTTCCATGGGCCTAGGCATGGGTGCTGGGCTTGACACCTGAGGAATGTGGTTCTGGGAAGTCTGGTAGGTGGATGGCAGGGGTCTGGTCATGGGTGGTCCAGAACCACCGGGGCCAAAAGGTGGCTGCCGCTGGTTGACATGGCCAGGCCACTGACCCTCGTGGTTCATGCGTTGGTCTGACGGCATCATCTCCTCGGAGCGGTTCATGCCATGGTAGCCAGGGCCCTGGCCAGGTACAGGAGGTCCCTGACGATTGGGATAGTTGGGGTAGCCCATCTCATTGCGGCCCTGCCACATTGGGCCCTGGGGGCCATCAGGACCTGAAGGCATGGGGCTTGCCATCATTTGGGGAGGCATTGGAGACTGCGAGTTGGGGCCTGCAGATGTTGGTCCTCGGTCCCGGCCAAAGGGGAAGGGGAACTGGTTCTGTGGGCCTGGTGGTCTGCGCTCCCCACCAGGGTATGCATTATACTGATTATACATGTCCTGTTGGCCCTGGGGCCCAGAGGACTGGGGTCCTGGCTGCTGCTGGCCACTATATGGGACGTTGTACATTTCTCCCTCATGGCGCTTGGCGGGAGGACCATACCCTCCTTCTACAGGACGCTTGTAGTTCTGTCAGCAGACAACAGTTAGCATTAACAATTCAGTATCTCAATACAATCATATCAAGAAGAATTAAAAGAATTTAAAAGGATGCCAGCAGAGGTAGGAAAATTTACTTTTAACACATATATAGTAAAAAAACATATTTAATCACAGAAATGTTTAAAACAGGGAATCAAGCTAAAATAGAGGCACTGTAAACACCGAACATAATGTTCTTACCGGTTGCTGCTGTGGATACATTCCTGGTTGTTGATTTGGGTATGGGCCACCAGGGGGAGCTCCTTGGCCAGGGTACTGATTGGCATAGGAGTCATGCCTGAGAACAATAACAAAAGAGAAAAGTTTACACTGATTCATTTCTTCTTTTCAATCAAATGTATAGACATTTTAAGCATGAAAATCAAATGCTGATAAAAATGTACTCTTTAACATGATTGCACTGGCAAAATGCCTCAATCCAACCATCTTCTTCTTTGGTCAGAATAAACACAAATCTTCGCCTTGAATTCTCCTTACCTTTGCTGTGGTGGAGGGCGGCTGGGCGAGTACATCCCTGTGTCGGCTCCAGAAGGCATCATGTTGGGCTGAGGAGCTCCTGGTCCCATGCTGCCGTCAGGGCCCATGCCCGGCTCCTGTCTGTAAAACAAACAATGCTCGTCAGTTTATTTGGTTCTACTGGATACACAAAAGGATTGGTATAGCACAAATAATTCCCCTAAAGCTAACCTTGTCTAGCACTCAATAATACCTCTGATAAATAATACAAAATTAGAAAACCATATGGTACTGCTGACACATAGAGAATACTGTGGTGTTTACCTGCGGTCGTATCCGTAAGGGTACTGTTGCCTCTGGCCCATCTGCATGTTACCCATGGGGCCAGGTGGGCCTCTGTTATACTGTTCTCCCATGCCACTGTTAGGGCCTGGCGGCATGAACGGCTCTCCAGCTTAAAAGTAAAAAATATCATTAGTTTCAGCTCTAACAAAATTCCAACAGCATCTGATCTAGTTGGTCGGCACTCACCTTTCCTCATGCCACCGAAGGGGTCTTTGTTGGACTCATAGGGACCCATCCGAGCCATCATCTCTGGACCACCCATACCGGGCTGGTAGCCCTGAGAGTTGGGAGTCATGGCGTTCCTTCTGGAAAATGCTGGGTCTCCACCATCAGCAAAGGGATCCTGCAAATTTACGCTACTCCTACAAGAGGGCAGGAGGCTTGTTAGTAAAATGTAGAATTTTTGGTTCATATACTGTATATCATTTTCCAAGGTATTCATTTTTTGTGAGCAAATTCATATTACTGTGGTTCATATCTTGATATAGCCTTAATTTCTGAGGGTTTTGAGGGTTGCAGTCATATTCTAAATCCCAAACACTTAATTTAATCGTTTTCATACTGTCTTCATTATTATACTCCTCTTTAAAAGGTGCAGTGTGTAGGATTTAATGGCATCTAGTGGTGAGGTTGCAGATCATTCTAAGGTAAAAACACAAAATTCTTATTTTCAGGTGATTATACACTAATTAAAACATACTTATGAATATTATATTCCATATCTGCCAAGTCCATTCTAATAGATGCCACTAAACTCTACACACTGCACCTTTAACACAAGTAGGTTGGTCGAGACATGACCAACCACTACATACCTTAAAAGCATACTTTCATGTTTGTTGTATTCTATTACTATTTCCAGCTGCAATGATCCACTTTCTCCACAGGGATCAGTTTCATTTTATTGTGATGACTCCTGCTATTTTTAATATCTTAAAAACATGATATTGTGACTTCTAACTCGTACCTGACACCAGGCATTGGAGGCATTTGTGTGTGCGGGGTGGAGGCTGGGGTGGGGGGCTTCAGGTCTCCCCCTTCTGCCATCGAACTACTGGTGGACTGAGGGGTCTGGGGGCCTTGGAGGGATCCTGAACCAGCTGCAAAACAAGGATATACACACACTGAGTACAGGGAAAACAACAACAACCTCCAATTCGAAAAATTCAAAGATCCTGGAGAACTCAAAGAACTCTTGCTCCTCCTCTCCTCACTCCAGGAATAAAGGCGAGAGCTGATAGTTGATAGAGAGGCAGGATAGTCTTATGGATAGGCTGAGCACTGCTGGGGGCTTTCAGGAACACATGCTGCTTTTGGCAATTCTAAATTCCATTAAGAAATTCCTGAGTGCTGCACAGAGCAACACAGTTTGTGTCAAGCTGACTGGCTTTTGAGTGCGCAGCCAGTGAAAATGTTGAATCCTCCAGCTCATCGCAGCATGCCAACCCCCCACCCCCACTTCCACTTCCCATCACCCTCCCCTACCACCGCCAGGCTCTTGGAGTCACCAGGAAACAATGATCTAAACCCTGACTCTGACAGATTACTGCCTGGCCTGTAGAGACAGTGACTTGTGTATATCTGCGTGATAGTGAGTGATAGATTGTTTGTGGTGTGTGTGTATGTGTGTGTGACATAGTGGCACTCATCCTTAACTTCAGCTCAGGACTTTCTCACTATTAGCATGCCAGTCTGATGACTCACAGGTTCCCATTCATTAAACTGGCACACACACACACACACACACAACACCGGGGTCACTGGCAGGTCACATTTATTCACATTTTCTCACATCACCCTCTTGCCTGTCTAGCTCTCACACATACACACACATTAACCGGCTCCCCCTCCCCCCTCCCCCTGGGCAGGGATTTCCCTCCACTAAAGATGAAGGGAGGAAAAGGGGAGGGGGAGGAGGATCTCGTGAGGAACAGAAAAAAATAGCATGGTAGAAACAGAGAGTCAGAGAGAGAGAGAGAGAATCGTGTGACTTTTACACACATACACACACGCACACACACACACACACACTCAAGCTCTTCCCCCCATTCATCATTTCTGGCTCAGTACTAATCTCCAGGGAGTGTTGCCTTGCCTCTGTAGCCCTGGGCCAGGCACCAGGCAGCGAGGACATGCCACTGACGGGGCATCGCTATCGCCAAATCACCTCCCGCCACATGCCGCCACCCCCACCCCCCACCCCTCTCTCCGGCTCTTCCTTCGTACTAACTAGAGGGTTGATGCCAGCTGACAAGCACCCTGATGTCTCCTGTAACAACACCCCGGCGCTGAGTCAGTGCCCCGTGTCTGACAGCCTGGGTCTCGGCCAGACTGAAACAGCACGTGGTCGCTCCTGGTGTGGTTGCTCCTGGCAGCTATAACAGGAGTCCCTCCAAAACAAACAGCTTCCAGGCGACAACGCAGCCCTGAGAATCCCCAACCCCCCCCCACCCCCCTAAAAAACCACTGCACACCCCTTCACCTCTGGTATGACACATTGCCAGTGTACACACAACGACTTTTACCCAGAGTTCATTGAAAGATTTGGTATGCTGGTCTCTGTTCACACAAAAAACCAATAGGGGGGGGAGTCTGAAAGGACAAGTCTTTCGTCATGTCCTGTGCAAATGCCAGGAGTATTCCCCCAAGAGATGCGTTTCTTGGAACTGTCCAGAGGATGCAGTGGACTTCTGTGACTTACAGCTACCGCTCCGTCATTTACAACTCCTCCAGTATATACGACTATACCAAAACAGCAGTGATTTATGGAGGATGGCAGGCCCATACAGTTGATGACAAACGATGGTCTAAGATCGGCTTTTAACATTGCAATTAATAGTGTACCATAAAAAACACAAGTTTATGGGCAGATGATGTGAGGCAAATAGAGCAAGGAAGATGTGATGAATTGCATGGCAACCACGTGGCAGCCAAGAGAGAAAGAGAAATGAAATAAGCCTTCGTTCTTTCATTCATTCAATACAAGTGTACTTCGATGTGTAACTCAGAGGGGGAAATAAATGGTGATGAGGTGTGGGAGGACGCCAGCGCTCACCTGGGCTGGGAGGCTGGATCTTAGGCTGGTTCTTTTTGGTGTCTGTGTTGAAGAAGTCCGGGGGCGGGTCCTCGCCGCGCTCGATCTTGCACTCGAAGGCGTACAAACACTGGATGTACTGTTTCTTGAGCGAACTGGCCGCGCTGCTCGACGTGCCCACGTTCAGGTTGGTGGCCAGCTCCCTCCACTTCTTGTTCTTGTTCACCTGGTGGGCGATAAGAGGAAGGAGGAGGCTCAGGAAGATGCACACAACAGACTCATAAGAAACACAATGTTGCTTGTTCTGATCTGTGATATTCAGTTCAAATTAAGGTGGCATCCAGCCATACCTGGGTGAGGCCGCCGATCTCTTTGACGGATACGTAGAGTCTGAATAGGTCGAGAGGCTTGCGTCCCACGGCGGGCAGGTTGTTCATGCCCATGGCCTTCTCCTCGGTGAAGGCCAGATATCGGTCCACCCACATCTTCCTCTCTGGCTCTGGGCCAAGCTCGTACAGGCGAGTGATCTTCTCGTTGGTGATGGTGGAAGAACTCGACTTCTACAGACAGGCAGATGGCGGGAGAAAATTGTGAGACTGAGAAGAAAAATCTAATATTAAACAAGAATATAATTGCAAGGATTTAGAACTTCTACCTTTTTTGATTCTGGCTTGGGGGTTCCCTCCACTTTGTTGTTCATCTTCTGGGCAGGGTTTATTTTCTCCATGACAAACTCTGAACTGGGAGCCATCCCTGGGTGTTCAGGAGTTACAAGGGGAGGGTATAAAATAAAAGATTACCAGTCTATAAAACCATTTTATGGATTAACTTCCAGGCCCATAGTGGTACAACAACCACCTGACCGGGGCTGCTTAGTAGCCTTTACTCACCAGGGGTGTTGTTGGCCATGTTGGCTCCCATTGGGTATGGCCCTGGACCTCCCTGGTTCATCATGCCGTGCATGCTGTTCATGCCGGGGCCGTATGGAGAGCCTGCTCCCATCATGCCTTGGGACATGTTGGGGTAGCCAGGTGGCCTGAAGAAGAAAAGGCTTGTTTAGAAGTAAAACACTACTGGCTGATACGATTTAATCACTAAGAAACTCCTAAAAATTAAGATTAAGAGTCTGTCATCCTTTTAATGCTTTTCTGTTTGATACTGTAACAAGTCTATGCTTTTTTTCCTTTGTGTTCACTGGGTTCATCTTATTCTGTAGGAAACATCAATTTACGTCATTTGATTCTAGCATTTGCCAAGTCCACAAGAGCCTCTCTGTAGGCTGAGCTGGCATCCTCGCTGGGGAAGGATGTGATTCACTGATCTCAGAGACCATCTCCTGCTCTCTTATTCTCTCCATTTCTTCCTTTTCTCTCATAGATAAGTGTTTGGTCTACTGCCATCTACTCAGCAGCACACAGGCACCAAAACACACAGCAGACTGGCTTGCACGTGGGAAGAACCGATCATTTTTCATGCTGATACAAGCAGCAGTACAAGCAAGGACACAAATATTCTGCTAAAAGATAGAAAAAAAACCTCTCTAGGCTTGAGAGTCTTAATACAATGAGTTGTACTAAACCTCAGCAGTCAACTGTTCCCCTGTGTCTCATTGAGACACTAATGCAGCTGGTAGCTGTAACCACCTACCTGTTGTGTATGGAGTTTGTAGGTCCGTGGTGCATGGAGGGGCCACCGTCCTTTCTGTTCATGCCTGGAGGGGGACACATCCCGGACCCCACCTGAGGAGGCATGGCGCCCATGTTAGAAGCCATCCCAGGACCGTAGGGCCGAGTACCCATCTGTCCAGGGCCTATTCTGCCAGGTGGCATGTTTCCATATGGAGCCCCACTGCCCTGGCCGGGCATGGGGTTCATGGAGCCGCCCATGCCAGGACCACTGGGGTAGTTGGCGTTGGGCATCCCTGTGTAGCCGGGCTGCCTGGGGTAACCTGGAAGTGTCAGAGATGGACAAACATTTAGTCTGTTGCTACATGAGGCTGCTTCACACAATCATCTGATGGAGTTTGATGCCAGCCTACTGTCTTTGTAAAATGTATTTCAGTCGAAAACAGAGAAATCGGTGGATGGACTTCTACTCATTTCTCCCTGACGAGATAAAGAGTTTCAGTAGTCCGGCTCTAAATTTACCTCTGTGCTGCCTGTTCTGACAAGCAGCCTGATGAAGCGGGCTTTATCTGGCCCTCGCTGTTCGCTGCTATGACTCATAGCAGAACTTCTTCAAAGCTCACAGAAACCATCTGAGACTTCAAAGTGAAGTGATATAATTTGATAAATATATAAAGTGAGAGGAAACTTTAAAGCATTTTTAAATCTGGGCTATCTACAATACTCTGATGGTTGCAAGACGACAACTGTAAACTCATTCATAATATTTTTAGGGGTTTAAAAAAAAAACTCTGCATGATATGAGGGAGGAGAGTGCATCACTCAACACTGTACTCTCCCTCTCTCCTCTACTATTTTGTTTACCAGTGTAGAGGGACTTTTACCTTGTGGGCCATATTGGCCCCCCTGAGGCCCGTAGTTTCCCATAGAGTTGTTCTGGGGATAGGGTCCCATTCCACTATGCATCTGGCCTCCCGAAGACTGGCGTGGAGATAAGGCAGAGCCAGGTTGTCCAGGTGACCCGTAAGGAGGCATCTGAGGGTTACGCATGTACACTGCAGAATGAGAGGATTAGGACATCATTAGATACACACTTTTTCATTTGGAAATACCTCACTTAAAAAAACTGCATCTGCTACGGTTACATAACACATTATGAACTCTTTACTTCCTCACAAACGCAGCACAGTGTGAGTGTTCTGTTACTCTCATTTGACCTGGCAAGTAGACTACAAGAACATTCTTATTTAAAGATTCAGCCTGGGGGAGTGTTTACAGGAGGGAATAATGCATACATATGCAAACAATCCCACCCAAGAGTTGCTGAGGACATGGCACATATTCTTGCCACTGTCGGCCACTGAACAGATGAGGGTTAGGTGCTTTGTATAAGGGCACCTCAAGAGCTACTTGACCATATCTTGGACTAAAACCCCTTGAAGCATGTCGCCAAACTCACCCCTGTCCTGACCCATGGCTGACTGGTTCATGGAAGAGTGCATGATGCTGTCTGACTGGACGCTGGGCGGCCGGGGAGGCATCTGATTGCCTGTGGGGAAGCAACAACACAAGTGCTCAGGAATTCAAATAGGAGTTTGAAATTATCTTCAGAACTTCCAAGATTGCTTTTGACCTGCTGAGTATCAAATGACCACGAGCCAATCAAAACCAAGCAAAAATAAAAACTAAGAATAAAGACTATGACAATGCATCTCTGCTGTCTGTCTGGTTTACAAGCATCATGTTAGGAAAAACTTAATGCTCCCATCTGGCTAGTCGCTTCATGAATTACAAATGTGATCCGGTGTATTTGTGAGTGCGTGAGTTTTGAATGAAAACTAAATCTGTCTCCAGCTTGTTTACTGAATGTTTCACACAGCATCTGATTATATACTCTCTATACACACACTGAGCACAGTTAAGGTGACACTTCTATAAAAAACGCATTTTAAATGATTGTGGCTGGTTAGGTATTTTTAGCAGGTACGTTTTTTGGTTTAGCAGCTTTTGGCAGGTGAACCAAAATCACTGCCTTCATTTGGTTTTTTTTGTCAACAAGTTCTTGTCCTGTCATTTTGCACACCCCAAAAATGTGATAGCTTATACTACTATGACGCACTAAAAGACATTCGACAAAGACATCTGTCAATACATGAACAGAAGTATGACCTCAAATAACATTTGGTAAAATTCAAATCTTTCTTCTTTCTTTACCTGGCACCGCAGCAGGAGACAGAGGGCCAGTGCGGGAGGGGGTGACGCTTGCGGGGGAACCCACAGGCGATGGCGAGGGTCCGCGTATGCCTGACAGGTGGGGCGAAGTGTGCGGAGAGAAGGGCGACTGGGCAGGGTTGCTCTGCTCACCCTGACTGCTGGACACCCCTGAGGTGCTGACGCCCGGGCTCAGGGCTCCCTCTGTACCAGTGGGCAAGTCGTCGATAGACCCCGACAGATCCTGGAACGAGAGAAGCGACGCAGGCTTAATGATGGTTTTTACAGGAATAGAAAGTTGGAGCTCATCTTTTACCACTTTTCAGGATTCTATCAGTGGACCTTGTATCTAAATTATTTCAACAAGAAAAGCGTTATGTATTTTAAAACCAATTAAAGGTGGAACACAGGGAAATTTATACTGGCTGATAAACTGCATGATAAACAGCAGCAAAATGCATTTGTGAAAAATAAAAACGCAGACACTGGCTTGGTTCAAATTCATTGAACAACTCATTGGACATTTTAACATTGTGATAACTAGAAAGCCTGAGCTGATAGCTGTGAATATTAGTACATATCTTTTTCATTAAATATGGTGGACATAACCTGAAGCCAAACAACCATTCTGGGACACCTAATTCATTCACTTCAAATCATCTGATGGGAAAACATCTAATTCTAATTCTATCTTATGCACCATTTCAACAATGTATGACAGTTAGATGAGAATATGTTTATAAGAATAAACATTTACAAGAGAAAAAAAACATCAATCAAACAAATCGCTTCTCTGTGGCTTTAAGGAAGCTGGGGTTAGAATATAGTAAGAAGGAGATTAAATGGAAAAACTGATGCACGATATCAATGGTGAAGCAGTGTGTGTGTGGGTGTTACTGTGTCGGTGTGTGTAAGCAGATGTAAATAAAGCCCGATTTGGCTCAGACTCTAAAGTGTGAGAGAACTAGAGCATTTTGGGGGGGAATATGAGTCATAGTCAGACTTTTGCACATACTTGCATGAGGAAGGTGAGAGCGTTCTATTTCAGAGAGTCATGTCAAAGTCAAGTGAAGTCAAATCAAGTCAGTAGAAATCCAAATTGCCAATGATATGTTACAGCAATCTTTGCCGTTGTCGGGGGTGCGTCTGTGTTATTTTCTCATACAAGACTGCCAGCCCTATTATAACACAAGCACACATTCAGGTACAATGACTTATTCTTCCACCTTCTTAAAAATACTCCACATCACTCCCATAATGCTGATAATGATCCATCTTGGCAAGGATTACTTGGTTTGTGTGGCTCGCAATGAGAAAGTGGGGGGAAAAAAAATATTTGAAGCAAGTCATCTCGGGAGGCAGTTGAAATAATTGGTGCTGGGCACAGGCTCTAGTGCCATGTGGTGTTGTTATTGAGCCTCGCTGGCTGTGACACAGAAACAGCCAGGCAGGCAGGAAGGTAGGAAGGCAGCCGGCGATGATTATGTTTGTGGGAAGGTGAATGTTTACACACTGGCCACTCACGTGGAGCCCATGTGCTTACTCAGAAATGCAAGCTCATCTGCCAGTCACATTGAAGGAGGGAAAAAAAAGGGAGTTAGGAGGAGGAGGGGAGGGGAGGGGAGGGGAGGGGGGGGAAAAAAAGCACTCATTGGAAGGTGGCCAACTATTCCCATAGAAATCTCACACTCGCAGGCTGGCTGCAGCCCCGAAGCCGGCGGTTTTGCACTTGAAACAGCGCCCGTTGCTATTTTTGGGACGTGACCTGATGGAGGAACCCCAGAGGGAGTGACAGGAGGAGAACGCTGATTCAGAATACACCCCCCCCCCCCCATCTCCTCTCCAACCCACCCCCACCCTGTTCCCTCTGCCCTCCCTGCATCTCTTCCTCTCTTCTGTGACTGCACAAACCTAGGCCTTTTTGACCCGCGCACGGAGATGTGGAAGCTACAAAATCATGCGAATCGCAGCAGGACGGCTTTATATATTACACGCTAAAGTGTTTCATTGGCTGATTCCCAATTAATGTTCACAAATGTAAAAAGAGGTCATGTGAGCGACAAAAGAGCGGAGAGAGATCTTAATGCTCTGGAGTAGAGTGCAGGAGATCAAACAGCATGACATTCCTTGCTTAAACAACCATGGCGGGATCCTTTTTCCAGCAGCCAGCATCGTCAGCTGACCTACATCCCTCCCCCCCTCCTCCTGCTTCCCGGCCAGCACCACCCCACCTCCACTCAGACATCACAAGACCGGTCATCTGACAGAGGGCTCTGTCTGCCACGATGACCACCTTGGTAGCTGCCACGCTCAAAGCTTCAGAGATCACTGCACAGAGTCACGTCCTTGTCACAAAAACCCTCCTACATCTATGCCCCCCCCCCTTCTGTCTCAAACCACAGGGCAAAAAGGTCAGGGGTCAATTCCTGGAGATACGCCCAGGAGTCTCACCACGACAGGAGGTCATTGTGGACGGCTGCACAAGACATGCACGCTTCAGTCATGAGACAAGAACGAGGGATCAGAAAAAGTAATAACAAGGCGAGATCCTTCCTGTTAGGAAACAACAGCCCTTAAAGTGGGATTACGGGGGTCCCCGGGAGCCATTTAGGGGGTCTGAGCAGAGTGAGGATCAGTCAGGTAAAAACTATGAGAAATGAGCAAAATTGGTCTACGCTGTTTCAGACAGCGTAGACTGTGCCTCGGTATCGATGTATGTTTTTGGCACTAAGGTTAATGGTCAGCCAGTACAGTAAACTGGCATTGAATGAATGAATAAATTCTAACAATTTAAGACTGCATTTTATTGGGGGGGAAAACAGAGTGTTGTGAACCGCAACCAAACTACTGTTGCTCTTACGCTCTTTTTTTTTTTTTAACGAGAACCCCAAACAAGTGTTTCCTACGATGTTTTATAGCAGAATTGGGCCACCTGAAACCAACACCACCTCTACTAAGATCATAAAAATGAAAACACTTTTATGACACAAAAACAAGAGGCAGAGGCACTGTTTCCACTGAGAAAACCATTATATTTAGTGAGTCTATTGTTTAGGCTGTCATTAAATTTGATTACAAGATGAGATGGGCCAGGATCTGAGTAGCTTACTGTTTCCTCTAAACAGCATCCTGGGGAAAACCCTGTAACTATGGTTCTATGAACTCTGGATGACCAGCAGATAGTATGTAATACCTAGATTTCCACCATCTCTGGTGGTCAGGAAGAATAACAAAAGAAATCTCCACAACGCCCAGAGATGATTTGTGTTTTTATATGTCTTGATAGAGGGGTGGGGGGGTGGGGGAGGGGTGAGGGGTGGGGGGGGGTAGCCCAGATTGGAGTTAACGTGACACTGCTTTGTACTTCAAGAGTGGAGTGCTAAACTATGTCCCAGATTTTTCTCCCTCTGCTTTCTTTTTATTTTTTTTTTTGGTCTACATGACAGAATTACTAAATAATTCCTGGATAAAGGATAAAGTTTTCCTGCCGTTGCAATGAACACTATAGACTGGGTCCACCGAACTTTATAGTGACTGTACATACAATGGATTTAATGTTAAGTTGCTCTTTAACATTTGTCTTAATGAAACAGTTTTATGTTCCTCAAAGTAAAGTATAAAAAGTATGGTTTTGGTATCAGTACAGAAACATGGATGTCATGTTGGCAGCCAGGGTGTAGACAGCAGTATAGTACAGCATTATATCACCAATAAAAATACTCTTAAATGGGCTTTCTAATGACTTAAAGCCTTTCAAAAGTTTATTTCTCCTAAAGCACAATAACAAATAATCTACTGAAAAACTTCCAAATCATTCTCACATATGCCTGCTACACCGGCACATATGCAGCGTACAGGACGAGCTCTTTAAAATTCTGTAAATATCTGACAACTGACAGCTCTGATCCCTCAGCCTGGATAGGCAAAAGGATTGTACACACTCACACACACACACACACACACACACACACACACACACACACACACACTTAAACACACAAGCTCCTACCTACTCCCACTCTGCAGTCATTGATTTTTCCCGGCTCAATACTGCACAGCACCAGCCTGTTCTGCTGACTGCACAAGCCGGACAGCGAGAGGAGAGAAGAGGAAGGAGGAGGGGTGGTGGTGGTGGTGGTGTTGGAGGGGGGGGTGGGGGGGTTGGTCATACTGATGCTGCTGTGGCTCTCTGCTATTCAACACACTCATAATTAGAAGGCAAATGATGGGAGAGGACGTGGATATCGGGGCATGAGGAGTGAGTTGAGGGACGGTGGGCTGGCTTGAGTTGGGATGTTGTGTGTGGGGGGAGGGGGGGGGGGGGGAGGGAGGGAGGGGGGTGAGCTGTGTGAGGAAGGTTACACAGCTCTTGTTATCTATGACAAATATAACAGCTGATGATACGAGTGTACGCAAAAAACGCACGAGATGCTTTTTCACTACGTACAGAGGGGAAAGTGTGAAGCTGTGTTTGTGGAGAGAAGGAGAAAGCTGCAGTTCTTTCTGTGGAGCTCCAAGCTTGCCTCTATGGCAGCCATTTTGTGTTTTTTCCCAGCACTGCCTAACATGGAACTTCAGAGCTGAGAACTGCAGAACAGTGTTTCCGATGTTTAAAAGGGTCGAAAGCGGGCGAAAAAAGACCGATTTATACGAAATGTAACGTTGAAAAATTCAAATAAAATACTCAAACAATTCCGTAAAAATTCCTCTAATGCAATTATTGTTCATGAATGTGGAACAGTCTTTACTATTCCCACAATTCCCATATTCTCCACTGCTCTTCTGAGTGTGCCTGTGCTGTCTCTGAGTCATCTGCTCTGCTCTGCTCTCCGCCGTCCTAATGTATTCCATTTGCAGATTACTTCACTGAATCAATCAAGCCCGACCAGAGCCATTAGTCTGCCAAGCCAGCCGATTTCTTTCTTTCTTTCTTTTTTTTTTTTTTTTTTTTTTTGTAGGTTATGAGAAACAGAAAGTGAGAGAAGAGAGGTAGTGTAGCGGCCCTGAGATAATGAAACATATCTGGAATGTGTGACTCTGGCCAGTAGTGTAACTAGATCTGTTGGTGGTGGTGGTGGTGGTGGTGGTAAGGAGGGAAGGGTGGGGGGTGTGGAGGGGAGGTGGGGGTTCATCCCTCAGTCACACACTCTCCCTGACCCACTCTTCTCTGTCATTCTCAGACCTCAGGGTTTCACCAACCGCCTGGCTGGCAAGCGTCGTTGTTCTCAGGCCTGTGCATGCTAAACACAACATCCCCCCCCCATCCCAAAAAAAAAAAAAGGAAAGAAAGAGAAAGCTTATTCCAGGCATGCATACTCGCTCGCGCACATGCTTGCATATCCTCTGTGGAGAGGTGATAACTGAGGAAGAGAGAGTAAGAGGTAGGGGAGGAGGAGGAGGAGGAGGAGGAGGAGGAGGGGGGGGGAGGTTGGGGAGATAGAAGAAGGGAGAAAAAAAAAAGAAAAAACACTGGCTGCATCTCTGGGGCTGCCATGGTTACTGTGATCCACGTGGTTGACACATTAGAGCCGACACAGTCCCTCCCCCCTGTTGCTGCCAATCCCTCTGTCTGTCTCTCTCTCTCTCTCTCTCTGCGGCCTCCCTGCGTGCCTGGCAGGGTCACGGTGCAGTCAGCTACTACAAAAGAAGAAGCCCGTCATTGTTACAGGAAACGCAGACGCACCAAAGCCGTGTTCCTCCCCCCCCACCCCCCTCCTCTCCCCGCGCTCCACCACCACCACCACCACTTTAATTACACACTCAGCCTCCGGCCCTTTTAGCGCTGAGGAAGCCTGGGAGACACGCTCGCACACAGACGCGGAGAGTGGACAAACACAAGACGGCGAAACCTTGAACTTCTCTGCCGACTTTCCTGAGGCCCTGGTGTTTATGTTTATATATGCTGGCGATCTCGTCGGAGAGAGAGAGAGAGAGAGAGAGAGAGAGAGAGAACACTCCGGCGCTGCACATTTACCACTCATGCAGAGCGAAGTGGGCTTTTGATATCCAAACGGGGTCATGGGAAAAGTCATCTCTTCCCTTTTAAGCGTTAAGATCAAGTGAAATTTTCTCAACACATTTTTTTCTTAAGAGGTTTCTCTTCTCTTTTCTCTCAGCTCAGACTCTGAAGGTGCTGACTTGACCTAAGCGAGCCCAGAGGCCTGTTATCTCCAGACTACGATCAGAGCCCTTCTACCTGTCACACACGCCGACCACAGATAGACGCTACGCTCTCAGACAAAATAAAAATCCGGACTGTCTCCTCTCAGTTGAGCGCATGACACCACCTCGAAGCACTCGCTAGCACGGGATGACAACAGGAAACGTCCGCTGCCCCGCCGAAGAGGACGGAACAGGTGGGTATCGCTGATGCCTCAGACACCTGCCCCCGGGGGGTGACACCTGCATCCGGGGGGCCCGGGCTGACCCGCGAAGGCTTCTGGGAAGACCACTGGAAGGCTTGGAGAGAGGCAGCTCCAGCCCCAGCCCGAGGTTTGCAGGGCTGAGCTCAACCATAAGGGGGCACTCCCATCCCACTATGAGGGAAGAACTGGAGAAAGGAGGAGAAGCAAGGCAGGCAGGCCCCTGCCTCATACAACAGCAGCAGCCATTACAGGGTTTCACATACAGCACAGGCTGACGAGAAACTCTCTATACACAGCTAGAGCAGCACACAGGAACGCCGTGTGACCCTTTGCTATCCGCTAGATGAAATACATACGAGTGGTGGACATGTGATTGCAAAAAAACATACCCGGTGGTTTAAAGAAACACATCAGATTTCTGTTATTTAATGTCTGCAAGATGTAGGCAAACAACTGACAAACACCACTAGGGTGACACAACACCCAGAGACTGGGAGCACCCTGCTGGGGTTAGATATCTTGTCTGGAGTATCAGTGCCACAGACATAATGTCTACTACCTCTACAGGCAAGCTAGCTCCAGCTCCCTAGAGATCACCATTACAGTGCTACTTTATCACCAGCAGCCACGTGGGAGGGATAATAACACACAGACCAAAAAAAAAAAAAAAAAAAAAAAAAAAGTAGAAGATGAAAGACTGAACCAGCAAAAATTTAGAAGAGCCTCGTATTGCTAATGGATAAAAAAAAAATACAATTCATTTGACACTGATCAATAATGTTCTGCTTCAACATTCCTGTGTGATACGGGGTTACAGTCAGGAGAAGAAAAAAAGAAAATAAAGGCCGACTATGAATCTTAATCAATAAGTAGGGAGTTCTTTTTTAAACGCTCCGCATTTGCCTAATTGAGCTTCTCTGTGGGGGTAACAAAAAAAGGGGGTATGCAACGCACACAAACACTGCAGCAGCAGTCTGTGTGTAGCAAACACAGAGTGGATGGAGGGAGGTGGTGAAGGGGAGGAGGGCGGGGGGGTGGTGGGTGGGGGGGGTCTGATTGCTGTGAATAATGGGGAGATGGTGTGTGCGTGGGGGGCCTTTTGTAGAGATCACAATAGTAGCAGGAGTCCCAGAGCAGCGCACAGATGCCCAAGTGAGGCAGGCAGCTGCCCAGCCCGAGGTGAGGGGTGCTGGGATACGGGAGAGCCGAGGGGGCTGAAGGGGCCTCGGGGTGATGAGGGGGTGGGGGGGGTGGGTGGGTGGAGCGGGGCAGGGTGGGGGAGCCTCCAGACCCCTTACAGCCAGTCTGCCTGCTTTACAGAGAAGCAACGCCCCTCCCCTCCTACTGTCACACACACATAGCGTGTCTAGAGGGCGCTACCAAATCAACTGACACCACAAGTGAATTAACTGGGGAGAGAGAGGGGGGGGGGAGAAAAAAAAAATTATACAGAGGTTATTTCATAGAGTGAGAGTTAATTTCATTGTGAGGCCGGTTTCATCCATCCAGGCTCAGCAGCTTGTTCCAGCGAGAGCAGGAGAAAGCAGAGGACAGACAGTGCTGCAGTCAGCCACAGTCTTTGTGCTGCAAAACTAGCTCAGCCCAGCAGAAATGGAGGCAGAGGGGAGGGGCATGGGAGAGTGAGTGTGTGTGTGTGTGTGTGTGTGTGAGAGAGTGTGTGTGAGTGAGCGGAGAGAGCAAAAGGGAGAGGGAGAGTGAGTGTGTGTGTGTGTGTGTGTGTGAGCTCACAAGAGCAAAACAGGGCTTGGGTTTTTGCAGGCTGAGAAACAATTCACTGAAGCAAAATGCAAAACAACACACTTTGTCAGCAGATTGAATTTTCTCAAGTACATTAATTAAAAATCACATAGATGGGGGGGAAAAAAAAGGGTGAGACAGAGAGGGAGCAGGGGAGAGAAACAGACGAGCTAGGAGGAGGGAGGGAGGGGAGGGAGAGAGGGGAGGGGGGTGAGAGCGAGCGAGCGAGAGGCACCCTGGAATCTGAATAAGACATGTCCACACAGGAAGCAAGGGCCCCAGAATAGCAACAGGAAACTGGCCCCGGACTCTGAATACCGTCAGCGGCAGAGCCTCGCAAAACAAGGCTGCGCTGCACAGCGTTATGAAAGCTGATTTACTGAGAGAAGAGAGAGCGAACGAGGAAGGGAAGAGGAGGAGGAGGAGGAGGGGGAGGAGGAGGGCGCAGGCGAGGGAAAGAGAAAATTTAGACAGAAAGAGGAACGAGAAAGAGGCAGAGAGAGTGAAATATATATATATAAAAAAAAAACAGAAAGAAAGAGAAAAATGCAGCGAGAAACAGTGTAATATTGAAAAAAAAAAAAAGGCATGGAGGGGGTTGGGCTCGGTAGGAGAGGAAAAAAAAAGTGGGCCGGCCTTGTCAGGCTGATTGCTCCAGAGCTATGTCGCAAAAACAAGCTTAGCTGCCGCAGGAGAGCAGAGCTGGGCTGGGCTGAGCAGGGAACGGGGTTTTTGCAGGAGGGGGGGGTGGCGGGTGAGGGGGGGGGGGGGGGGGGGACTCAGAGTTGATCAGCACCGAGACTGAAAGATCACTTGGTTCCAGATCAGGAGTCTTAGCACATACATTAAAGGTCATTTGGGGAGGGGGGGTCTGTTGTTGTGAAGTGGGTGGTCCCTGAGCTTTGGAAATGCACTGGATAAGACTGAATTTATGCTAGGGTGGGGTCCTGGCAGGCAGAGATGTGGTGATAAAGGTGGGAAGACTAAAAAAAAAAAAAAACAAATATAATAGAATAGAATTTGTTTATTGTCATTGCAAAGAGTACAAATTAAATTATGGTAAGTAAGACCTCCAGTTGATTATTGGTAAAACCACCACTAGATCAAGAAAATAAAAGCCAATTCATAGAAAAGCAAGAGTGTATGCCTTTTATCCTTAAGAAAATAAATTACTTAGTTATCTACCATGCATTACACCATTGCTGTGACATTCAAGTAGGGCAAAATAGAGATGCTGCTCCAGTACATTGTCGTTAATAGACAAACATACATCTCTAACACAAATAAAATAGACAACGTGAACCTTTGGCCCTTCCCCAAGATAAAGCCACTCCAGATGAAGCCTCTTATTTTGGGAGATGAAGAGGAACCAGAGGATGGAGGACAGAAAAACAAACTCAAGCGTGAGTGTGTGACCAACATGTGACCCTCCTCTTAAGTCTGGAGCACATTCAGACCCATCAGAAAGAGGAGCACCACAACCAGTGGGCGGTTCTGAGTGGGATTAGCCCCATAGTGAAGAAAGAGTGTACAAAAGACCTAGGAAAGGACATGGAGGAGATTTTTTTTTTTGAAACGAGAAGGCACAAGGTGGGAGGGAGGGAGGGAGGGAAGTTAGTGGTGGTCTGGTGGTTATTCCATTTCCCATGGGTTAACATGGAAAGGAAGTGTCACTTCCAGGGGGTATTAAAGCCTGACGGTGTCAGAAAGGGCTTCGCAAACTCTAGAAAGATAACGCAAGGGTTAGCAGACTTCTCTTCCCAAAATAAAGACATTGGACACACCATATCAATTTGTAGATTAAGCAGAATGGCATTTTTGCTGCTAATAAGAAGCTACCTGGAAGATTTTTTTCTTCAAAACATGACTGAGACAGTCGGCACAAAAAACCCAAGCAGCTCTTAATGTGAAAAGCTAGTTTCGTCATTGAACGAGAACTCCAGAAATTCACTTCCTTAGTTGGACTTGAGGGGGACATATTTAAAAAAAGAACAGCCAAAACTGGAGGAGAGGCCGAGATATCTTGACTTTTATTCCGTAAATGTCCAACAACACTTGCTCCTACATTTCCCATGATGCTACTGGACAGCATCTTTAAGTAGATCCTCCCTGCTTCCTAAATGCCCACTTCTTTCAAATCATCACGTGTTTGTAATGCAGGCTTTCTGTTGAACTTCTCAAGTCTCAAGCCCACTCTGAGCTCACCCTGATGACATCATGGTGACATCATTAGGGTTTTTTTCAAACTTCAGAGTCACAGATGACATCATACAACTTAACCGAAACTTAACAGTTAACTGAACTCTATGTGTGAGATTGGTGGTGTTCCCCTTTAAGAACCAAGTGTTAGTTATTCATTATAGACTTAGGAAATAATATGATGCATTTGATAAACGGTTCAGAAAGGTCTCTCCCCTCTCTATAGATCTTAATCTATTTCCTTTCCTAGAAATAACATGAACGTTATTAGGTCAAAGGCTACTACTTCCTAGTTATATTGCTTATTGTGCTGTATTCATTGTAAACTGTTCTAGATTAGCATCAGCTAAATGCCTAAGGCTGCATTCACACCAAATCCTGCAATCCGGCACTGCGACGCGGGGGGCTACGATGGCGGGGTTATCCGACCTACTGGTGAGACAATGAAATACAGTGTCCAGGAAGTCGAGTTACAGATTAATACATTGAAGCGCAGCACACAACACAAGCACTGACAGACTAGATTTTACAATCCACCAGGAATGTGTGCTTGCATGCGTGTGATTGGCCACCTTAGTGTAATGTTGGGTTGCGTTTCGGCAAAAGTTGAGTCTGGTTCAACTTCTTGCCAGACGGCTACTGCGTTTTTTTTTTTTTGCTGAGCCCTATGCCGGTCCCCGTTCCCACAGCATGAACTGCCCTCATTTAAATGAATGGAAGGACTGTTGTTTTTCACGCATTGCCGGATTTGGTGTGAATGTGAAACCTTAAAACTGAACTGCAAAGAGATCCACGTTAGGACAACAACAGTCATGAGGAAACTGACTGTGTGGTAAATACTCAACAGTTAAACTGTGCATGTGTGTCCTGGAGCCAGGGTGAAAACAAACCAGGAACCAGCTCAACCTGCTCAGCTAGTTCTACTGTTGCTGCCTTTTCTTTACCCCTCCTCCCTCCCTCCCTCCTCCTCCTCCTCTCTCTACCGCTTATCCACAGCTCGTTTCTCAAGCTGACTGTTGCTTTCCTACCTGCGCCTTCCAGCAGGCACTGAGCCTCCTGTACTACTTTATTCCCACCTTAACGGCGGGCTAACAGACGCTGGGTTTTTAGCACCTGGCTCAAACAGACCCATCTGTGCTCTGGATGAGGTGATGTCTGGCTAGCTCTCTGTAAATGCTACTTAAGTAACTAAATGGCGCTTACCCCTCAGCCGCTGTTGGATCAGGATTCAAACACGTTCTGAGACAGATTAAAACAAATACGTCTGTACAAATCACTTACAAATAAACACCTCCTTTCTATCAAATTAAACCTCTTACCTGTAGATCTGTAATCTCTACAAACATTCAGTCAGGTGCGTTTTGGTGGAAAACATACTGCACTGCTTAACATGATAAAGATTAGACTACCCGACACCTAAAAGTGTACATATACCAGACTTTCACCTATTCTACTACTGCTCACCTGTTCTGAAACAATTACAGGAGTAATTTAGAAAATATGGAACCTAATAGGCCAGATGCTGATGAGCGGATGAGCTTGTGGAACATCTCTTCCACATTCAGAGTCATTTGAAATTTTTCTATAAATCGGTGCTGGTAAAATACTCTACAATGCCAAAATTAGACTTTTTTTGATAGCTGACTTTGAAGAATAATGTTTTTACTCTTTTCTATTCAACCAAGTAAGCAAAATAAAATTGTGTAAAAATTTGATTTAAATCAGGAATTATTTAATCAAAGAATAAGCAAAAATGGGCTAAAGGCTAATCCAAAGCTAACAGAGTATTCTGTTGAGTATTTGACATCCGCCGCTTGTTCATTTCACTGAACATTTACACATTTCATCATCATATCACACATCTCCTGTTTTCTACATGTTGTAGAGTGGTCTACAGTGAGTTTGAATGTAAGCTTTCTAGCTTATATGTGCATATATGCAGTAAGCGGGGGAGATAATAGAAGTGCATGAAAACAGAAAAACAACGCTGTTTTCTACCTGTATACTCCTGATGGATCATGGAGCATACTTGAAAACTATTTTTGTCCTTTGAATTTCTAATATTAGTCAGCCCGTTAGACAGTTTTCCACCTGTGTTTGCTCAGCTGCTGGGCTGGATGGCTGGTTGTAAAGACAGTGAGGTTTATGATGGAGGTCAGAGTCGGCGTGCATTGATCAGGCGGACGCTTCAGCAGCGCTTCCACGCTTGTGTCTGCTGTGAATTCAGGCTAAGAATGTGACCGAGCATTCGGTCACAACGTTTGCTACTTGACAAGTGTTAGATACTCTGTGGACACATTTCAGTCGTTACCAGGAGGTTATAGAGTTTGATACCCGGCCTGCAGCTGAGTCAGAATCCATCAACGGATATTCAACAGACTTCATAAAGCACCGCGTTTAACTTTTATAGCCATGGGTCCTCTTCTAAACAGAATCTTTCTATGAGCTTTGCGAAACAGCAGCATTTCCATATTCTCACTTCTAAGAGACGTTTCCTGCCTTCTTTTCATACTCTGGCAGAGTTTGTGCCATTAAAGTCTCCGTATCAAAATAGCTTCATTTCCTGATAGTACGGTAACATCTGTACAATCTGGAAATTAAGCTATCTGTGTACATCTACTCATAACTGCTGCCGAAGTCAATTTAGCTGTTTTGCTGTCAGGCTGTTAGGGTTATACTCTCAGTTAACATGGTCTAATCTGCACACAGTGTCATGTGAGGGAAGGAGGAGGAGTAGGAGAAAGGCGATCGGTTCATCTCTACCTTAGGCAGATTAATGGCTCTCACAGCCAATCACAAAGCACAAATAGGGAATCCCCAAGAAGTCTGAGGGGATAAAAAAAAAAAAAACAAATAAAAATAGCCCTGGCCTGGCCTGCTCGGCCAATGGCTGAGCCCACAGAGAGATGTATAAATAAATAAGAGAAATAAATAAAAGAGGAGGGAAACACATCCTGAGGGCATCCCCTACTGGCATAGACAGCTCTGCCTCTCATCCCTCCCTCCCTCCCTCTCAGCATCTCCCACTCCAACCAATCACTCACACTATTTGAAGTTATTTGCTTGCACTCCCTCAACCCCCCCCCCCCCCCCCCCTCTGCCTCCCACCCCCCCCCCACATCCTCCTCCTCCTCCTCCTCCCCTCGCCGCCGACTCTGCTCTCTCACTTTCATTCTCTCTCATTAATGATCTCATTTCTCACTCTCCTTCCCTGAGGCCCAGAATGAGGTTAGCTCCGCAGTCTGACCTATAAACACTGCCATGGAAACTGCAACGTGTTACAGCGAGACACCTCTTTAAAAAGGGAGGATTGGAGTGGGGGGGGGGGGGGGGGGGGGGGGTTGAGGTGAGGTGGGGAGGGAAGAGAAGGGGGTTCTCTCACCTTTATCTTAGCCAGAGGGCTATCAGACGCCAGATTTACTTCACTTTCAATGATCCTTTTACTGGCAGAATGTTGGGGGGGGGGTTTTCCCGCTCTATTTTTTTTTTATAACAAGTCAGTTGAAACCTGTACTGCTCAAACTTGCTTTACTCAGTCTTAGCATCAGTTTGTTGTTATATACCGTGTGTACGTTGAAGTCAGAGGCAGCGGAGAAGGGTTGAGAAGGGTTGTGGTCTATCTTGAACAGATGGCAGAGGGGATGAAGATTTTTACTCTTAGTGCCTCTTCCTCAAAGATGTAAAAGATCAGCTTGACCCCGTATAAATATCGGTCATTGCTGCCCAGATATTGGGACAAAAAGCTACTGGCGATGCTTTGAATAACACTGCTATTATTACATTTCCTGGCCATAGCTGCAGGAGAGCATAATTACTTAATCCTAGACCGCCTCTAGTTGCAAGATTACAAACTCAGCTCAGAAATGTGTTTGTAAATGTGTCTGCTTAAAAATGAGCCGTGGAGCCCGTTGGACGAGACGCCGCTCGAACGAGCGAAGGTCAGCTGTTGAGTAAGAGAGAGGAGATGGGAGTGCTCACCGGCAGACTGGATGGCCGGGCCTGCATGCTGTCTTCTTGACTGCTCTTGTTGGAAGCCATGGGCTGGTTGGAAGGAGGAGCGCTGGACTGGGAGCTAAAGGAATCCTGGGAGAGTTCCTGATTAAGGGACAAGAGCGCATGTGAAAAAAAAAAAAATCTGAAAATCAAGCTTCATGTCTGTGTAACCGTTGGGAGAGAACAGGACAGGAAAAATCATGTTAGATGTTAAGTGCCTATGACTCTTTTTCCTGATTGGCTCACTTGTGGCTCCATTTTATCCTTTTTCAACAACAACAACAACAACATAACTAGCTCTCATGTAACATATGAGTTGCTACGTTCAACTCTAACTATTAATTTAAAAGAGGTGCTGCACTGTTTCTAACCCCACTACCCTCTGCGCTGCTTTATCAGAGCTGTAATGAAGTCCGTTCCTCAATTGCAGAGTTTCAATCTGATCTGCTGACAGAATGTTGAAAAATGTTGATTTACTTTACTACTGATTTTAATTAAGTTTGCTTTAGATGGCTTCCCTGAAAGGTTCATTCAAAACTTACTACAGTGGCTTCACAATGAAATCATTCATGGATTCGACCCATTCTTGGATGTACGATGTCAAATTAAGTGTGTAATACTCAGTGTATTTTACAACCAAATGAAAAATGACCGAGAGGAGTCAAATGTGGAGGCACCACTGGAAGGTGTTTACTGTGTGGCAACTGCAGACAGGTTGCTGTAACGTTGGACAGGAGGCATGGACTGCATTACAGCGCTGATGAAGTACAGCAAAAGTATAAAGAGCAGCTCAGGAATCTCTGGATGCAAAACGTAATGGAGACACAGATGGGCCTGATACGGCACATCATATTATCACTATAGTGTGCTAATAGAGCTGTGTGTGGTGTTATTACCTGTGGAGGAGGTGGGAACCTCTGATATGGTGACTGTTGCTGCTGCGGCGGTTGTTGCTGCTGCTGCTGCTGCTGCTGCTGTTGTTGCTGCTGCTGCTGTTGTTGTTGTTGTTGTTGTTGCTGTTGTTGTTGTTGTTGCTGCTGCTGCTGCTGCTGCTGCTGCTGCTGCAGGGGGGGTGTCTGGGAGTAAGGTGATGGTTGACCCTGCTGGCCATGACTTGGAGGTTGTTGGGCTTGAGGAGGGGGACCTCCTGGTTGTTGTTGTTGCTGTTGCTGTTGTTGTTGTTGTTGTTGTGGGGGCCCTTGCTGCGGCTGCTGCTGCTGCTGCTGCTGTGGGGTTTGCTGTTGTGGTGGCTGCCCTGGCCCAGTAGGTTGTGGGTAGCCAGGCTGGCCCTGAGGACCCTGCTGGCTCTGAGGACCTGGACCCTGCTGTTGAGGCTGCTGCTGCTGCTGAGGAGGGACGTAGGGTGGCTGTCCTGGAGGAGGGCCGTGGGGACCTTGGGATTGAGGGTAAGGGGCCCCTGGCTGTCCGTGTTGGCCAGGAGGCTGTGAAGGAAGGCCCTGCTGGGCGTAGGGAGGTCCAGAGCTGCCCTGGGGCTGGCCTGGGTATGGAGGCTGCTGCTGGCCAGGGTGAGATGGGGGGCCGTGCTGACTGTAGTAGCCCTGACTCTGCTGGCTGTAGCCACCCGGCCCTTGTTGTCCGTATGCTGACATCTAGACGTGAAAAACGAAAGATTGGTCAGGATCAACGACAGTTCACATTAAAAAGCGGAGAAAACTTAAGATGTGTGAGTAAATATTATGCAGCACAGCAGAATAACTTGTGAACAGCTTTCGTCAGTAGAAGGTTTTACTATGGCTTTACTATCCTCAGCCCCTCTGTGGAATATCAATCACTACCTACAGTATGTGCGCTGACAGGATCCTTTCTAAAGCTGTAAAAATATATATAAAAATAACCCAATATTCAAAGTCACCTCTTTGATGTTTTTTCACTATTCATTCTCGACAGAGTAATCACAGCCTCTCTTCATCTTACTCGCAGATTAAAAAGAAAAGACAACTGTTCTCTCTCTGGCTGGGAGAGAGAGAGGGGAGCGTGTTCCTCGCTATAAAATGCTCAGTCAAAGCGCATAAGAAAAAACATCTAAGTGTTGGAATTCAGCTGTGTATCGCTTTAAATTACAGCCATGAAAATAAAAATTGAGTTTTGACTTCATCTCCTTGAACTTTCTACCCGGAAAGCTTTTCAATACAACGTTTTCGTTTCATTACTCTCAAGGAGCGTGGAAGGAGAAAGAGCTGACCTTGTGAGGAAACACAGTAATATAAAAAAAAAAAAAAGGAAAAGAAAAAAAAAAAAAAGACACGTGTTGTTTTGGGAGGGTTCTCAGCTACTCAAGAATTCAAAGAAAATAAAAGATAGTAAAAGAATTGCCACACATTTAAAACAACATGAAGTGGCTGTATTGTATCTGTCTGACAAAGGGAGGGAAGCCGTTTTCTTCTCTGCAGGGCACTTATCGAGTCCACGGTCAGACACCAGGCAGGCCAGTATGAGATAATCACACCACACAATGGGCACAAGACCACAGACAGCGGACGTGGAAGAAAAGGATTCACTCTACGGGATTCCCTGCATGCATTTCTCTGTTAAGACGGACTGCCTGGCTGAGAGAGTTCAAGAAGGGTCTTATTCCTAGCTATGAGTAAGTAGCTTCGGCAAACTGGATGTTTGCCGTTTTCAATTGGACGACGCTGTCAGAGAGAGATGCCCACTGTGCCCGTAGATACAACTTGAATTTCCCCAACTTTTGCTTTCAAGCATGAAAATAAACTAGACAGTGAAAAATTGATGGACTGCTCTCTTTGAGTCTGTTCCTGCTGGAGCCTTTTTCTTCACTCGGTTTTTTGGTTCCAGGTGAAAAAGATGCCACATTTTGTTTTTTTTGTTTTTTTTTTTGGGCTGTCCATTCATTTTGTCCTCTGGATCGTATTATGATCCAGTTCATATTCCTGTCTGAAACTGATGTTTTGCTACTATAGTTCAAACAATGTGTCATCTCTGTTCCTCTCCTGTGTTTCTACTGCAGAGACCTTAAGGTAATAGTTTGACATTTTGGGAAATTAACTTGTTCAGTGGCTTGCTGAGTTAGATTAGAAGATCAATACCACTCTCATATCTAGGGATGGGAATCAAGAACCGGTTCCAGTTGAGAACCGGTTATAAATTATCCAATCAATCAGAATTGTATGCCTCTGAGCTTATCAGTTTCTTTTATCAATGCTGGCATGTTTTTTTGACAGTTGTGCACTGCAAAACAATGATGTCAAACTCATGCGTCTACGCTGCTGGAAACTTAAAACAAGAAGGAGTCATGGCGGTAGGACTGGTACTGTGACTGGGTTGGGCTGCAGGGAGAACTGCTGTTCTGTCAGCCTGCTGTAAGAGCTAATGGAGCTAATGGAGCTGTCGAACGGACAGCGGACTGTCAGCTGTAACCAACTGGGGCTAACGGGCTAACTGACAGGCTGACAGGATAAGCAGAATTGATAATGGCATTGGTATCAATGAAATCTTATCAATTCCCATCCAAACCCATATCTGTCTGGCAAATATGAAGCAAAAAGCCAATTAGCTTAGCTTAGCATAAAGACCAAGAGCAGGGGGAAAAAGTAGAGCTGCAGTTGATTAATGGATTAGTCGCCAACGATTAAATTAATCACCAACTATTTTGATAACTGATTGATTGTTTTGAGTCATTTTTTAAGGAAAACATTTCCAAATTCTTTGATTCCACCTTCTCAAATGTGAATATTATCTGGTTTCTTTAGTCTTCTATCACACTAAACTGAATATTTTTGGGTTGTGGACAAAACAAGATATTTGAGGACGTCACATTAGGCGTTGGGTAACAGTGATTGACATGTTTCACCATTTTCTGACATTTTATGGACCAAACAGCTAATTGATTAATCAAGAAAATAACAGATTTATCGATGGTTAAAACAATCGTTAGTTGCAGCCTTAGGAAAGAGTTAGCCTGACTCTGTCAAAAGGTGAAATAAAATCTGCCAACCAGCACTTCAAAAGTTCACTCATCAACAAATTTCATCTTATTTCTTTATTATCTTATTTTGGTTTGAATCTTTATGCAAAGCTAAGCTAACCCTTCATGTAGCGTCATATTTACAGTGCAGACGTGAGAGTGCTATCAATCTTCTTATCTAACTCTCAGCAAGAAAGTGAATACATGTACTGTATTTTCCCCAAAATGTCAAACTAAATGTCTAGCTCAAAGGACAACATTTTGACATCTTTGAAGAATCCACCTTACCTTTTAACACTCAACTGATTACGACCCAACACACCTGACGTCCAACCAGTCCGCTCCACAAAGTCCCTTTATCTACTGTATACTACCATTTCCACCATTCCTGTTTATAGTAAGTCACAGAGCAAAAAAATGTTCTAGTGCCTCAACTAACAGGAATGTAAAAAAAACTTATTAACTTGTGGTCCGGACTTCAAACCATGCCCTGCACCATGACTAAGTACCACAGAAATTCAAAATGGCCCTTAAGTGTCTTCTCCTAAGCCAGGAAGTCTTTCATTTTGCATCACCTGGTTTAGACTTTTCACTCATAACAGAGACATGGGTGGTACAAGTCTCTGCCTACCTTTTCCTCAGCAAGCCCACCACCACGGATTGTGATACTTTGAAGGTGGTGGTTTGGTACTTCTTTATAGATATTGTACCACATTGAGCGCTGTCTTGTCAGCACTGGACAATATTCCTCATTTAAGGTGCAGATGTCAAAAGTGGGCAGGACAAGTCATCTTTGCTGCATTTAAATATGCTGTCCTCCCAACCTAAGCAGTAGTTTCTTATCAGGGTTTGAGGAGTTCACGTCCTCATTACACTAGACGGCAACTTTTTGAAACCTTGAAAATATTTAGTGACTTCAACACCCACATTGCTGATTGTTCAGACAGATTTGCCTTTCACTTTTGAACATGAGACAATCTTTTAAGCTTGTCAAACATGTCTCTAGTCCAAGACATGCAGTAACTGTGCTCACTCCAAATTGAAGATGCCTCTTAATATAAATGCATTGTCTTTAATATGGATTCTATTTAAGATAAGGAAATGATCAAACAGACCATTTGTTCTTGTTATCTCAACAGTCAATCTTTTAAGGAAATGTCAGCAAAATTCTGATTTTCGTAAACAGTAAACCTACAAAAAACATCTGATCGCCACAATGATGTGGTGAAGAGCCTGCAGAGGTTCATCTCAATCATCCAGGTGGTACAAAGACTGGAGAAAGTTCAGTTGAAATCACTGGATTGAATTTTTGACCGAAGACGTTCCATCACATAGAAATGTCTTCAATCGTAAAACCTTTTTGGCATTTTTCAGCCAAACTTTTACTTCAGAGAGAGTTTGGGCGAGGTGAAGTAATCCTAGTCAATTTCCACTGACCTGCTGTCCATACTGCATGCCACCCATAGCGCCAGGTGTTCGGCTCTGCATCCCCATAGGATATCTCTGAGGGCCCGGAGGTCCGTAGCCCTGCCCTGGGTAAGAGCCTCCCTGCTGGGGTCCAGGCCCTGTGGGAGGCCCTTGCTGCTGCGGCTGAGAGTAAGGGTTGGGTCCTCCATATGGCTGGCCACGCATCTTCCCTACCTGGTCCATTGGGCTTGGAGGCTAGGGGACGCAGACAGAGAATTTCAATGAGTGAGCTGCAACAATGGATGGATAGACTGGCCATGTCAGCCACACGTCCTATCAAGCTGCTAACAAGCTCTGTAATAACACCATGGATGGGTTGTGAATTCAAATACATGACCAGAAAAGATGAGAAAACACAGTCCAGGTCAAATATAGTTGAGTTATTTTAGTGGGTTTTCTTGAAAAGGCATTACTCAGCACGCAAATGATGACTCTACCATTGCAATGTGTCGTGCAAGCATCATCTCATAAAACAGTCACAGTATAATCAAGCAAATATAGAACAAAAAGCAGAAGGGGAAGGGAAAAAACAGTAGTGGATTTACTTTCCGACTAGAAAGGGAAAAAATTGGCCATGAATGAATGAATGAGCCCACTATATCCGCCAGGAGCGTTTCCCTGCCCAGGAGATCATTGTGCCAGTGGGTGGATACTGTTACGGCGGAGACGTCGGGGAGGGTTTCTATGAAAATAAGCTTAAGGAAGTGGAAGTGTCTGCGGTAGCTGGAGCTGGGCCCACCCCTCAGCTGGAGTTGTGTCAGGATGGAGGCCGGGGTGGTGGCGGTGGTGGCTGGGGGCTGACCTTGGCCAGTTTGGACTCCGGGAGATCCACATGGCCCAGGCAGACGGCCTCTCTGGCCCGAGAGCCGGGGAGGAAGAGAGGGGGGTGTTCGTAATGAGGTAGCCTCGCCTGTCAACAGCTGGAGCCAAGGTCATAAAGTGACTGATATTGTGTGTAGAAGAGATGAGCTTGGTGGAATACCCCCCCCAAACACAACACTCCTCCAATTTAATAATAAATTTAAAAAAAATAAAATCAAGAATTCCATTTAACTGTAATGAACTGGTCGTCCCCTGGAAATAAAAGAAGAAAAAAAAGGAAAAAAAACGAAATTCACACCAGGGTTGTGATAGGTATCTTGTCTGGTTGGCGCAACGCAATGCTGTCAACTCATCACATCGCTGGCAGCCCCTCTGTGTTCCCATCAAACCCACCGCAGCGGCATCTGAAAGTACGAGCCACAATGGAGGCTTTGAAGTAGCAACACCTCCTGGCCTGCTGACCTCGGGCAGCAGACACAAAGCTTTCATTGCTTCCCACGGTTATTAATCTGTGTGTGTGTGTTTTTTTTTCCTCCCCCAAAAACCTCTTTTCCTTGGTTAAGGGAGACAACCACCGGGGCTATTTATAGCCAGCAAGACGGAGAGGGCAGTCTGCCGAAAATGTAACAGGTCCCAGCTGCACTGCTGTTTGAACCTGGGCCAGGCCTTGCTCTTCCTGGGCTTTAATAAAGCAGCAGGCTTTGGCACTCTATGAATGACAGTGCTGCAATGAGAGAGAGAGGAGGTCGGGTGGAGGGGTGGGGGGGGGGGGTGGCGCGGCAGGAGGCGGCGTATTTGTGTATTTGTGTGTATATGTGTGTGCTGGTGTAGGTGTTTGGGAGTGGGAGGAGGGAGGGGAGGGGAGGGGGGGGGGGGGATCAACAGGCTGTCAGGGCGGTCAACCAACATTATCCAAGATAACATATTCCACTCCAGATTTTCCCTGTAGCCTCCCCCAGGCCACACTCTCCTGAGCTCTTCCAGGTTCAGGAGCCTATGTGTGTGTGTGTTATGTTGTGTGTTATGTTGTGTGTGGAGGAAAGGACGGGAAGGGAAAAGGGAGGGAGGATTGGAGGGGGGGGGGGGTGGAGGAGGTTGTGTTACTACGATCCCTAGGGTCATTACCGACCGCACCGTTGGGGGGGGGGGGAGGGAGGGAAGTAACAGGCCCCGGTAGACACTCTCCTGTGACCTCTAATGCACTTTTAACCCCAGTCTGCAAGGAAGGACACCATACACCCCCACCCCCCCCCACCTGACATCATACCACGATGGGAGACCTCACAACACAGTCAGTCTGGAGATGGCTGGTGGACAAAACTGAAGCAAACCTCACCTTGTTGCTGGTTTTCCATCCAATTCTAACAGCGGCATTGGTCCAATTACACCAACAATAACAAAAAAAAAACCTCCACATTCTCACATACAAAGCTGGAGAGACTTTCAGCGGACAGAAATATGTTATAGCTCTTTCCTAACGAGCTGCTTAAGCAGTTAGACGGAGCCTCCCGTGCCATCCGTAAAGTGCGCCGCCGAGGCCCGAACCGCTCCGCTAACGTCCTCCAATCCACATGAAAAATGACTAACATGCTAACAAACTACAGAACAGCAACACTAAAAAGGTAAAAATCTATTTCTCATTTGGACGAAATCTCTCAGCGACGACCGGGCCATAAAACAATCAACCTTTTTTTTTTTCCCCTCACCGATTTCGGTCGATATTTTTTTTTTTTTAGCCGGCAGTGAGGATATTTCTACACCAGCTTGTATGCCCGCTTTTCCATTAAGGAGCCTGACAGCTCGGGCCTCTCTCGGCGGGGAGAGAGAGAGAGAGAGAGAGAGAGAGAGAGCTGGAAAGTAAAGCTTGGCTACAATCAGTGTTTCCAGCTCCCCGAGCCACGTGGAGAATCGGCACCGACGCTCCCAAAACAACCACTCATCTCGTTCTCATGTCTCACTGAACAACCGCTCTAAAAAGATGTTTGTTGCTGCCGTCGTTTGACCAGGTGAGTTTATCTTAAAGCCGTCGTCTCTAGAATTAGATGAAAGCAGCTGATAATCTGAACCAATATTCACTCAGTTTCAAAATAGTGAAATAACATTGTGATAATTCTGGAGGAAAGAGGATGAAAAAGACTTGAAAAACACATTATTTAGACATTCAGTGGAATGAATATAATAGATTTTTTTTTTGTTGGGTTGCTTCAAGGATAATTCTGCTTTATCACTTTATCTGCTTTATTTTCATAGTTATCCTTTAAGGCATGTTTCACCACTAAAACTACCAAATCCCCACAACATATATGTGGAAAACATCCAGTCAGGGCTGCAACTAACTTCAACTACTTTTTCCATTAACACATTTTGATCATTTTGTCTTTAAAAATGTGAGAAAATACTGAAAAATGTGCATCACAATTTCACAAAAACCTCAAGGTCACTTCTTCAAATTGCTTGTTTTCTATCCAATAATATTGCTCGAGCATTTTTTTTTTTTTTTTTTTGCTTGAAGCTTAAAACGACTAATCAATTCTCAAATAGCTACAACTCAATTTTCTCTTGACTGATTAAATCCACTAACCGTCTCAGCTCTAAACTAGTCTCAAAAAAAGATGCTATAACGCTGATAAAGTCGTCGTAACGGCTTTCAAACTATGTGCAGCTCTGCGTAAATCCCTGAAGAATCCAGGATGTTGAACTTGCTCAAGAGGTCTTGTTTTTTTTTTTTTACTCCTCAACCTCATTTGGTCATGTTAACACATCTGTGCGCTGCAGGCTGGGGAGATAACTCCGGCCAGTCTACTTGCTCAGGCCTTCATTGATCTGTTTACCAGATTTTCCTCGCATTTCTTAAGTTGTTCGCATCTGACACACCATTACACATCCTCCTCCAAGATCCCAGAGAGCTTGTGTGCATGTGTGTGTGTGTGTGTGTGTGTGTGTGTGTGTGTGTGTGTTTTAACCACACAAAACAACCTCTGCTGCATCTTGTGTATAGAGGTCAGGGGCAGCAGAAGGCTCTGTTCTTCTTTCTTTTACTTATAGGATGAATGGCTCTTTAGAAGGATGACGCAAAGGCTCAAGTGCTGCTGCTGTTGAGTAAGTGAGACCTTGAGCATCTGAATCATAACCAATGAAATTATGATTAAAAGTTGTATTACGCTACAGATACAAGGCAGGCAAAACTACAGATAGATGGATTTATGTGCATCTAAAAAGGAGCAACATATTTCAAAGTGGAAAAAAAAAAAACCAAGTGAATGTTAAAGCTTCACTTCATTTTAATATGGAAAAACGTGTTATTCATTGGTTCAAGGCATGGGTTAGACGGTTTCGGATGTATCATAGGAAAATGTCAGGGGTTGGAGGTGGTGGTGAGGGTTAGATAGACTCAGTGGAAAAATGATAAGGCATGCGGCACTACTGGGTGGAGAGCAGGTCTGAGTCTCTGTGTTCTGGCGTTAAAAATGACAACAATCACCATCTGACGAGCAACCAAAACAAGCTAACAGGCTAACAGGCTAACGAGCTATCTCGTGCGTATTTGTCATCCCGCAGCAACAGTGTGGAACTTCTGAAAGGAGAAGTAACATCTTCGTTATTTTTGCTCCTGAAAAGTTGAATTCAAAAGCGATAAAAATGTACTCTTGTTGTGTTGCTGAAGCTTTACCTGCTACTGCTAGTTTACAGTAGCTAACGTTAACTTGTGTTAGCAAACGTTTGACATGTATCGCTGCAACATTTCTCTATTAGTTGGTGGACTTTCAGTGTGTTTACATGCTCTCAGTAGCCAGATTAGAGAAACCAGGTTATCTGGGTATTACTCTCTACTTGTGTTACTGTTATGCCATTTTTAATATTCACCATTATTCTGCATTTGTGTACAACATTAAAATGAATAAAGAAGACAATAGAGAGACTAGCAACAAGCTAACAAGTATCAGAGAGTAATTATGTAACCTATACTGCAAAAAAGTCCAAATATTGCAATGTTATTTCCCATGAATATTATTCAACCATAAATCTAAATACAAATACTCTGTTTTGCATATGATCATGAGATAACATGTAGGGAGATTCCCTGATACACACAGATCAAAAGACAGATGAAAAGACTTGGCAGAAACCCACTCATGTCTTACTGAAACTGTCTCAGCTTAAAGGCTGAGTTTTGTTCCAAAAAGGCCGATGGTATTTTTTAAAATGGGGTAAATTAAAACACATTTGAAATCAATAATATAATACTAGTCATTGTTTGCTCAAGAATTTTAGTTATCAAATCGTTTTTCAGATGTAGACTTTAATTAAAACCTTGAATATTATCATAAACTCTTCAACATCTCTCAATTCAGGTTAAGGCCTGAGTGGAATACTGGTCACTTCTATAATAAATATATGACTAATATTTTGTAAAAAAAAAGGAACACTTTTTTTATGAGAAGGCTCAAACAGTCGTGTCATGTCTCAGCACAGCTTAAAGCTTTATAACCAACTTTGCTCACA
The DNA here is from genome assembly GCF_963924715.1 of Thunnus thynnus. Classification (NCBI taxonomy): domain Eukaryota; kingdom Metazoa; phylum Chordata; class Actinopteri; order Scombriformes; family Scombridae; genus Thunnus; species Thunnus thynnus. Next base: position 25,957,085 of record NC_089531.1, read on the forward strand.
GAGCAGCAGAGTCTCAAACACCAACGCTGGATGGCAACTCAACCCACAACACTGCACTGTCTCTCTCTTTTTTTTTCTGCTCAGTCATCTAATCAATTTCTGAAGGAAACTCCTCCCCTCCCTTTTTTTTTTCTCTCTCTTCCATAAAAAAAATAAATAAATAACCACAATTAGCACATGGCTAATCTGCATAGAGGAAAGCCAGAGCACTCTTGGCAGAAGAGGTTGCACTGAGTATATTGTGTCATGACTGGGCTGCTGGTGGATATTGCAACTATTCAAAACTGTGTGTGTGTGTGTGTGTGTGTGTGTGTGACATGGGGATGTGGGTAGGGATTTGTAAGGGGTTGGGGAGGGTGGGGTGGGGTGGGAGGGTCTGGAGCAGTGCCTGAGAGCAGAGCTGGAGTCTACGGGGCCGAGCGGAGCAGATGGACCGGGGGGGGGGACAGACGATAAACAACTGCTGCTAATTTAATCCGCCACGCGGCCACATGGCCTCGGCTCGGCACACACACCATTGTTCTGCGTTAAAGCCCCTCGACACGCAACACACGCCGGCTAAGGCCGCCCTCATATGGTTGGCGGAGTCTACACACACACACACACACACACACACACATCGCATGTCAAAGACGGACAGGATATCCTACGCTAGACCACAAATGTCAATTTTAGGGGTGAGATTGTTTCTAAGGGGCGAGCCGAGTGAATCAGTGCACTTTGGACTTAACAGCTTACTTCACATTAAAAGCTGTTATCCACGTTCACAGTGGGAGCTGCCCAGTACGACCACTCTTTCACCGTTTAAGCTTTCAACACATACGCCGCACAAGTGAAGGGTTAAGTACCTCGCTCCAGGACAGGGACAGTGTTCCTCATTCACTTTCTCCTTTTTACTTTTCCCCCTGGCTGTATGAGCACTTATGATGGAGATTTCTAGACTGAAGAAAAGCAGAATAACTTGAAACTAAATGTAGAGGTTGATCATCTTCAGAGAGAGCAGGAAGGGAACCTGACTGCTTCCTTGATACCTACTGACATGTATCTGTGTTACTAAGTACAAAAAACTTACTTGAATTAGAATTAATTAAAAAAAAAATGCCCATCACAATTTCCTAGAGGCAAAAATGAAATATTCAAATTGTGCTCATTTTGTCCAAGTTTTCAGTTCACTATACTTTACAACACAAAAACTCAGTAAAAGTCTCACATTTGAGAATCTGGAACAATCAAATGTTTCACATGTTTTTGCTTTAAAAAGTGACTTCAATGATTATTCTGATTATCAAAATAGTTGGTGATTAATCTTCTGGCAATCAACTTATCGATTCATTGACTAATCTAAATCTACAGCACTCTTTTTTTTTTTTTTTATACTTATTCTTTGATCAATTCCTGATATCGATCCAAGTTTTGGACTGTGCTTTATTCAGGAAAAGTTCTTGTGTGGCTGTTTTTGTTTACACGACATCTGAGAACTTTTTGATAAATGGAAAACGGGGGTTTGTAGAACATTTAGAAAATTGCTGAAAAATTTTCAAATGCTACCCAGCCCTAACAGGAACTATGTGCAATAAATACCAACTGACCCACATAAATAATGACCAGGAACAGACCAAGGCTGCAAAGTTACCCTTTACATACCCAGACTGTGAAACATTATTTAAAAAAATTACTTTAACAATTCTTTTTTTTACTTATCAATCCTTCTGGAAGGAGTTACACACTCTGTAAGTATTTCCCTTTTTTCACAAACAACGACCACACCAAAACACACAGCACGGCCACAGCTGCAATAGCACTGAGACTCTCTTACAGCTGCCATAAAGCATTAAAACAATCCAAACCACTTGTTAAAATGCTAACGTGTAGCCAACTGGTGTGAAGATCCATACGTAAGAGCTTAAGTAAAGAAGAAACCGTGAAGCTAGGGAAAGAAAAACAACAACAACAACAAAAAAAAGCCATGTTCTCAATTAGGCAATTAGTGTGCCTTCCCACTGCATCAGCCTTCCAAGTTCCAACTTAGCGCTGACCGCTGCATGACTCTGGATAAAAGCGAGGAGGCACTGGGTTGGGTAGAGGGGGTGGCAGCCCGCGCCTGCTGCTGGTGCTATCTTCCACGCCGAGCAGAGGCAACAGCACCCTACTCGCCCAGATGTTCACCCAGCTGTTCCGAGGAATTCAAAAGATGTTGAGGGAAGAGAAAGAAGAAGGGAGTTCGCACACTGAGATGACAAAAAATCTGCTCTCACATCTCTGAGAAATGAGGGGGGAAACAAAGCTTTTCCAGGGCTATCTGAGGTTAATAAGAGCAACAGAAAACAACAACAACAACACAAAGACGGGAGGTGAAGAGCACTGATCTGCACCTGTATGAGGCTGCTGTGTGCTTTGAAAGAGTAAAAATCTACAACGCTGCTGGAAAGTTACCTTACATTTCTGGGCAACTTACTGCCAAGGGCAAGCAGCCAAATGTAGATGTCACATGACACATATTCCCAGGTCACATCAAATTGAGTTTGCAAAAATTTTTTTTAAAAGAGGAAGAGGTTATATCTGCTATCTTACACTGACACTCCTACAGTCATACAGGGAGAAATTAATTGTAGAGGTCAGACATCAATTATAACTCAATTAATGGCGATGTAGTTTGACAAGGTTAAGGTCCGCTCTCTAGCTTTTTTTTCTAAGAGTTTTGAACCACATCTCATGATGTAGTTTGAAGACTGTGAGAGGTTGAAAGCTCTGGAATAATCTAGTAAGTGGACCTGTGACAGATACAGTACACCAAATTTAAAACTTACCAAAAAAAAAAAAAGAAAAGTTTCAGATTTCTTGCCCAAAGTTAGCTTAGGACAGAGCAAAGCTAGATGTTTCCACTTGTTTCCAGTCTTTATGCTAAGCTAAACTAATTGCCTGCTGGCTGTTGCTTCATATTTAGCATGTGGACATGATGGTGGTGTAGATCCTCTAATCTAACTCTCTGCAAGAAAGCAAAGAAACGTATTTCCCAAAATGTTGCAATATTCCTGTGTGCAACGCCAAAATAAAGCAGAAACAGCTCAAATTAATGCATCAATTTATGAGGAGAATTTAGTGAAGTACCAGCGCACAGTAAAAAAAAAAAAAAAAAAAAAAAGCCCTTTAAACTGTAGTTAAGACAGTTCAAAACCTCACAACATGTTTCCTGCCTTGAGAAAGAACCAAATTAATTTCTATGGCAGCTTGCTGAGACTGTCCAGTTGTTCACTGATAATAAAGAAAGAGGGCTGCCTGCTGCCTGGCCTGTCAGTGTGATGTTGAGGTTGGAGGTACAAGAGAGTGAACATTTGCCCTGACTGCCGCCTGTCAACCTGTCAGGCCAAACTTATATTTCCTGGTGACAGTCGTCGATTCCTCGGGAGCGAGACGGGGTGAGGGATGTTCGGACTGCGAGCGGAGAGCAGGGGGCCGGTGGGCACGGAGCATACTGTGGTGATAAACGCTGGATGGCAAAGCAGATGTTCATCATCTGTGTTCATCACACAGTGGAATTATAGCAAGTATAGACATAGTGATGTATACTACACCTGCATACACAATAAAAACTGACTTTTTTTGCCTTCTACTCTAATGGTGAAGAAACATAATTGTACAAAAAACACAGTAAAATATGAATATTTTTGACAACAGCTGAGGAATCAGATTCATTTTTTTTGTTACCAGCCAAAATTGTTGCACTGAGTGCTGAACGCTGTCAAGCAGTGTCCCAAATTAACTTTCTGACTCACCTGCCAAGAGGACTGGTAGATGAAAAAAGCATATTTTTACCAGCAAAATTAATAAATTGCCTTTTTGTGTCACATATACATTAGTTTCAGTACATTTCATGTTGATAATAAGGTGTTATATTGAATACAAACTTAAAGGGGGCATGAAACGTGCATGTTTTAGCACCGGTACCGCCCAAATATATCAGAAAAACACCTTTTAAACAGTTGTTAAAACCACAGATATGACTAATTTATTTTCATAATTTCTACCTAGCTACCTAGCTAGCAAGCCGCCATTTTTGAATGACATCATTGCCTGCATAATGGGGTTGGTTGGTTCTGTTGGTGAGTGAAGACTCTTTTTTTTTTTTTTATTAACGTCTAGTTTCTATTCTGGTCTTTACTTTGGGTGCTGTTATAGTTCCTACTACTAGATTCTAGAGACTTGTTATCAACTGACTGTGTCTAAAATATATGTTCAGTAAAAGGCAAAAGCTAGACTAGACAGAAATACTGAGAAATAGTAGTGAGTAAATATATGATTTGGTCTACTGCCGCTACTGTTGGTGTTATGGATATGTCCTTCATGAATAAAACAGGGTGGCAGGTGTTAATTTCACTTATATTATATCTGGTCAGTTTCGTTACTCTTCGATCATGTAGTTCCAGATTTAAATCTAAATTTTGTCAATTTCGGACTATTTTATTTAAATAAACTTAATGTCCTGCTGCTTGTGTTTAGACAACATTTAACATTTAAGAGCTTTGATTTGTTTTGTTAATTGAACAAACGAGTTTTAAAGGAAAAACATGTCTATATTCTAAAAATATCTTTTGCCACCAGCGCCAAAACTTGGACAATCTAGCAGCTAATCAGTTTCGATTAATTTCAAACAACGCTCGGCCGCTTGACTTCCTCTTCATTTACATTTTGAGTCACATCCAAATAATTTCTTCTAATAACTTCATAAAACATCCCATGATGCTTATTTGAGAGCCCGGTGTGAGTACGGAGTAAGAGCGGCCGTCCCGCTTCGGGTCACATGACTACTTCTGAGAAGAAAAAATGCTCACAGATAAGCCACTTGATGCGTTAGCGGGCAGCGACTCCTCTGTCAGCAATGAATGCAAAGACAGTGATCGGTTACATCACGTTGCCGAGACTCGGCTCGCCCTGCCGAGAAGGATGCTTATTCAGGCTGACCATTGGCACCCTGGACGACCCATTACGATAAGTGTGTCACTCACTACTATGCCAAAAATACCCTGGCTACTGAAAGAGGCGAAGCCACTTAAGGACCTGGCTGGGTCACCGGCTGCCTCATGGTTAGAGTCACAACTGACACTGACGTCACACACACACACACACACACACAGCTCCGCACACATGAAAACATGCTTGGTCATAATGTGAATCATAGCCCAGTCATTTAAAAGTAATATCAAGTTTGTACAGTGTAGCACGCCTGTCCGCTTTTCACTCAATCTACAGGAAAAAGGAAGTTGTTTTTTTAAGCGGCAGTGATTCCAACATGCTTTTCAGGCCTCGCTTAGAAAGGAACCAGCGGTGAACTGGACTGGTGAGACCTTTTGGGGGACTGTTCGTTCGCTGTCTCTCATTGACAAAAACCAGCCCCGCATGGTGCTCGGCCATGCAAATGTTCAGGTCGAGAGAGGAACATGCCAACAACAGTTACTGCTTTTTCCACAGCTATGCCACCATCCCATCCACATGTATCACAACCAGAGTCTGAATTTAGCATCAGCCGGGCAGCAGATACTGGTCAAATGTGTCTTTGGTGCATAAATCATTGTCACCTGCCGCACAGGCCAGAAACAATGACATTAAATAGCCTTTTTTGTTGTTGCTTTTGTCTGTGAAACTTTGTTCCTGCTGACCAACAGCGGCTCTTTTTTTTTTTTTTTTTTTTTTTTTTTTAAACCATGAGCCGATCAAATCAAAACTAAACAATGGCTCTGGATCAAACAAGCTGCTAGCTGGCCGCCTGGTACGCTGCTGCACAGAGAGAGGTGGCATCTAAACATGTGGAAACACTGTCAAACTCTATGATAAATGTATATTAATTATTCAGGCCACTTAAAATATATATATTGGCAGCTGTAAAGTTAAATATGCCATATCAATTTGAACTCTTGTCTGTTGCTGTAGTGTTGTGCAGTAGAGCAATATGTGAAGGGCTGCTACTAATCATTATGTTTACCTTACCAGAGAAACTAATTGTGTCTACCAACAGTCCAAAATCCATAAGGGATTCAATTTAAAGCTGCAACTGATGTTTATTTCCATTATTGATCGACTTATTCTCTAGATCAGAAATACAGACAAATGCTCATCACAATTTCACAGAGCCCATGCTGACATTTTTAAATGTCTTATTCTGCCACTTTCAGTTTTTTTTTTAAGAGCTGTAAATTTAATTTCACATTTTACAGTCAGTCTCCTGCTGTAATAATTTGAGCCAATAGTCTAAAAAAAAATATGTTCAATCTACTATCATAGCAGATGGGGGTGAGCATGGGGAAACAAGAGGGACATGTGGAGCCATTATCAGTGATTATTTTTGAATTTTTGTTTAAAAAAATTACTAAAATATTATTGGTCAATAAAGAGCAAACTGGTTGTTTTGTCAGGCCAACAGCAGCCAATAGAAGACAGAGATACTGAAATTGATGTCATAGACGACCGAAACATATTCACATTTGAAAAACTGGATCAACTTTCAGCTCGTTTCAGACTAATTGATCCTTTCAGGTCAAGTTTACACTGACAAACACTCAGAGAAGCAGCGAATCTCCACATCTGACAAGTTGGAACCAGACAATCTTTTTCTATTTTATCCTTATAAAATGACCGACATTGTTTCTATTAATCGACTAATTGATTAATAGACTAATCATGTCAGCATTGATCCATCACTAGTTTTCTTAGATTAGTTTAGTCTGCACAGGTTTTTGCCCTGCTTGCTCTAAGTGCTCTCTACAGCAATGCACATTTTACATTTAATTTGCACATTAATAGCAATGTCTTGCATTAAAGTTTAAAATTCTATTTTTACTCTACTTATTTATTTAGTATAGTACTATATATATATATATATATATATATATATATATATATATATATGATATGGTGATTCATATCCACACACACACATCTCATTGTGTGCGTTTTTGTAAGCTACGTGTGTTTTTTGTCATTTATGTGATTTCTGGAACACAGAAATTTCCCTTTGGGGATAAATAAAGTTTCTCTCTCTAGGTTGAAATTGTGCATACCACATTAGGCAAAACAGAAAGCAAGGCTATTACTAGAGGGCACGATCCACAACAACACACGCCATGATTGAGTTCCACAAAAGTCATAAAGAGAGAAAACAAAGTGTTCCTCATGTGCTTACGTTCCCCTTTTTTCCTCTTTATATATGAGCCATTGCCACTGTGTTTTTTTTTTTTTTTTACAGAGAGCAAAGGTGAGTGCTGCATGAGAGCTGGGAGGAAGCATCATTCTCTACCTCCTAGTATCATCAACTGCACCCATTTAAAGGTTAACCACTTTATTCCATAAAGCCTCCGTCATACGTCATGTAAATGAAGTCTGTAGTCTCACGCGGGCTCAGAGAAGGATATTACTATGCTAATCTGGAGCATTTTAGAAGGTAAATGTCAAAAGAAATGAATTACCTTTACATTCCAGAGTGCCCCGGCGCAATATCCTAACTTTGACATTTGTCCGTGGAGCAACTTGTTTTTCCCCCCCAATGTATTTCCAATGTGCAACACTGGGCTCAGGTGTTCCTCAATACTTCAGTCATTTGCACCAGCTTGTGGAATGGTGATCCCTCCCCAAACTTGTGGCTGGATACCTCAAATCTATGAGCGCCTTCTCTATTCTGCTCAGTATTGAGAATTGGTACGGGTAATTGAGGGGTCTCAAGGATGAAGCTACCAAGGAAATAACAGTGAACTGTGGAAAAAGGCAGAGTTTGAAAATGTAACACTGTCTGTGCTTGTCAGCGGGATGAAAGACTGATGTTACTAAGGGAAGACGGATGGCTGGTGACACGTGGAGTAAGAGCAGGTCAGAGAGACTCCTGAGGCAGTGGCAGAGACACACACACACACACACACACACACACGCACGCACACACAAAACGCAACGACCACCAAGTAACTACCGCACTTTAAAAACACAAATACACACAGCTGTCAGGGGCAGACGAAGATCATTCACAAAACTCCCACCACCACCCCTCCTCCCCTGGGTATCACTGACACCGTTTCTCCCTCATACCACACACCATCCAGCTTCACACACACACACACACACACACACATACACACACACACACACACACAGTGCCGGGAGGCAGCATGCTGTCCATGTGGCCTGTGGAGAATCATTACTCAGCAGTGCAACGCTAAAGAGCCGAGAGTGAACTTCCTTTTTGAATGCTCTGTGTTCCTCTTCTCCACGGCCCCCCCCTCCCCTGCAACACAGAGTCTAAACAGTAGCTGGAAGTTGTTCTGTATGTTTTCTTGGAAGCATATTTTGTTGTTTACTGAATACGAACAATTAACAAAGTGTAGAGACAGCAGCTGTCAAAGAACAGCGTGACGCTTTCTAGTGACTGCATACAGGTTGATATTTAACTGCTCTGTCCACATATGTGACCTTATTAAACTCTAAAACTACTATTATTTATGCATGGTTTCAAATACTGATATAATTGTCAGTTAAAGCTGCAACTAACGATTATTTCCTATTGAAATCTTTTCTTAACTGTTTGGTCAGTTGTCCAAAACCCAAAGATATTCAGTTCACTATCATATACGCACAAGAAGAAGCCTCAAATCTGCACATGTGCAACATTTTTGCTTGGAAAATAATCAAAATAGTTGATTAATTTTCTGCTGATCGCCTCGTTAAATAACTGTCGTCACAACCCAGAATCACAGCTTGAATCAGCAATTATTTGAGCATCATTTTAAATACAAAAAGTATCAGTGAAAGTCTACCTTCTTCTTCACAATTAAGGTGGTAACAATTACTTTCATGATTAATCTGCCAATTTTTATATTGATGAATCAGTTTGTCAATAAAATGCTCATCACAATCACCCAGATGACCTCTTCAAATTCACTTATTTGTCCAAAAAAAAATGCTTAAAGTGCCCAAAAATATCAGTTTACTATGTTTGAAAACTGAAAGAACCAGAAAATATTGCATTTGAGAAACAATGAATCAATTATGAAAACTGTTGCTGGTAAATGTTCTGTTTGATCAACTCATTATTTCAGCTCTACTTATAATCACTTTAAAATCTTGTGATTATATTTAAACTTCAAACCAGTTTGTTGGAAAGTTGCACCCCTCCCACAATAAACTTTCCAGTCCAATCTCAAACTAATGACACATTTAGCGTAGCTCTGATGTACTAACTAAGGGCCTCTTGTCTGTATTAGTTCTGCTTTTTGAATCACATTGCCGAGCCAGACAAGACATTTGCTCTGTTCGATATTAAATATATTCCACCTTCATTACTTTTGACACAATAAAGCTGTCATGAAACTGTTGATTTGTAAGCTTACTTTCCAATTTGTAGTACAACAGCAGCAGCAGCAGCAGCAGCAGCAGCAGCAGCAGCAGCAGCAGCATCAGCGGAGGAGCGGAGGTGCGGAGCCATGTGTGCGTCTATTAGCAGCAGTCAATTTAATAAGTAACACCCTAGGTTTGGTGTTTTTCATTAGGTTTTTTAACTGTGGGAGCTTTCCAAAGAAATATTTACAGATTGGTTTCGATTATGATTTAATTCAAACTCAATTTGGGGAAGTCAGCCTTGCAGAGCTGCGGGGCATCCCTGATGGCTCACTCCCATGTGTTAGGCGAGGGGAAACACCTGGTGTTATACTATCCAAAACAACCGCACTACAATCCACTTCAGAGTATTTTGTTGTTTGTGTGCGAGGCATGATGGAAACCCATAATATTATCCCTCACCCACCTCTCAATTAACGCATTAATTCATCTTCAGCAGGTGGCCCAAGGCAGGTGAATGGCTCCATAAAAATCACCCGTCGAATCATTACCGGCGATATATCCGCCAATTAAAAGGCCAATCATGCTGCCGTTAATGAATGGAGAGTTGAAGCATTTAATAAACGCTGCTAAAATACAGCTACTTATCACGGACGGCTCTTCTGCAGAGACTGGCCAGTAAAAAAAAAAAAAAAAAAACCCTCCACCTGAACTTTGGTCTACTGGCTGCCACATCAAGCTCTGCAGTCAAACATCAAACATACAACAAGTCCTCTGACTGAACATAATGTGCACATAGCGGTGGCCTTGTGTGACACATTCCCGCCATGATTGGTCAACGGTAAAAAAAAATCCCAAAAAACTATTCACCTCACCTTTCTGTCTGTTTGCCCTGAGTGTGAGGTTCTATCCTGCAAGAACATCTGGGATTACGTCGGTTAAATTGACGCGTTTGTTGTGGAGATGTTACCTCCACCGTCGTCACCGACGCAAACTCCTGCTAAAGCTAAGGAATAGTGATTCGGTCTTTCTCGATTTAGTGACACTAATGAGGTTCTGAGACGGCGAAAAATACAGTTTCTGCTGGTGTTCTTAACAACCTAAATGTTCAATTACTTTCCCAGACACTCTTCCTACACTTCTACAATAAGACAAAGCTGATGCTATTTTAGCAAAGAGCTGCTCATTACCCCCCTGAAAGCACATTAGGCCCATAAGAAAAACCTACACTGATGATAATCTACTGAAGAAATCATGCATAAGGAAGACGGGACAGACGGACATCAATCCTCTTGCTCTTATCCATATCAGAAGATATAGATATGGTTTCAAGGATGTGTACACAAAGAAAGCTTGTTTGAAAACTACTCGGACCACATCACCGTAAAGTATGAAGCCCTTTAACGGCAACACGGTGCTGTCACTAACACACCCTGTCATCAACATCAATATGCCACTAAATTCAAGAAAAAACTGCATATTCATGCTCATGTTGCTTTCTGAGACACTTTAGAAGTTCCAGCGACAAGAACAATATGCTCCTTTTGTTAGCTTGTTGTCCTGTTCTCCATTTAGAGTTGTGAACCAGGAAAAGGTGTAAAGCACTGATTCAGTAGAAGTGCTACTAAGACAACAACCAGTACTGACGGTTCATAAAGACCTGTGTATGAGCAACTCACATACGCTGATCCTTAGAAGAAAACCTCTCTGCCTTCTCTAAACTAAAGTCTGTTGAGAAAAAATAATAATCAGAGGAAATCATTTAGAGAAGTCATGATTATTACTAAATACACAATGTCAATAAAAAAGAACATATCCCATGTGGTGGTCTAAGTAGTCTCGCTAACAAACCTGACACTAAAGAAGAGCTTCAAGTGAGAAAAGTATCTTTTCCACACTGGCTGAGATGCTGTCAGTTCACCCTGTTTGCTAGGATTTAAAGCTAGCCTCAGGTACGGACACAGGAAGTGACAAATTGCAGCTAAGGAGGGAAAAACAACTTATCTGCTAAACAGCAGTGAGTAACATACCCTTCATAGAAAGACAGACACATCAGCAAGATATTTCTCACCACTTTTTGATAGATTTGTGTATGAAGCATCACGGATCAGCCGTTTAATTAATATGACCGTGATGTTTGCGGGCGCCTGACGTTAAGTTGCGGGATTTCTGTACATTTAGATGAAAGTGTTTAAATTCTTTTGACAGACATCAATCAGACAGACGTGCTAATGTGCATCCTGTGCAGGTTGAAGCGTCCACAATTTACCTTTTTGTGATTCAGCGAAGCGGAGGACGAACTGAGTGAAAAGCTTGTACTTTTAAAAGTTTAAAGCAACAAGTGGAGGGAACGCTTCTCCAGATGAACACGTTGTCCTCAGTGATCACCCTTTAGCCAGAAATAAAGTGTCTCCTCTCTCGTAGATATTCAATAAATCAACACGCGGTACGACCTCCATCATGACAACAGTATTTTTAGTATATGCCACATGCAAAATTTACCAAAAAGCGAGCACATGCAAGCCCAAATCATCTATCTATCTATATATAGAATGCATAAAAAGTCCTGCCATTAGGAAAAGTCAATCAAATTTCCTCTTATGGCTGCAGATATACAAATAAAATTAATGCACAATTCTTTCCCAAAAGCAATCACATGCCCTATTTATTGGTGAGAATGGTACATATATATATATATATATATATATATATATATATATATATACATACAAATGAGGCATCCTTCATCTACCCAAATATATTTTAATTATAAAAACTTATTATATAATCTGTGTTAAAAGGAACTACACAGCTCACAGATGTCGCCTACAGTATAAATGACACTGATCTGTGGAGTAAAAACACTACGCATGTGTCTGTTATCACTGAGGAGAGAGATGTAGGTAAGCACTGTTGACATGGTTACACTCTCTGCATGTGGAAGTAAATTAGGCTATTGTAAACCTGCTGGGAAAAAAAAAAAAAAAAAAAAAAAAAAAAAGCTGTGACACTTGGCTGACACCTTGGCTGCTTGTAAACACAACCGGAGCCAGTCCGACACTCTCACGTGGCCACGAGACGTTAGAGCGCACAAGCCTCCTCGGCTCCTGATCTGGAAACAGTGGAAAACACAGTCACACAACGGGGCTACATGACCACACCTACTCTATCTGCTGTACCAGAGTCAGCCGACATGAAGGAGCAGTGCACACAGTGTACCCGAGAGCAAAAAACTTCAGGTGCACGTCTGGGGTCAACGGCTTAAAAAAAAAAAAAAAAAAAAAAAAAAAAAAAAAAGGCAGCAGAGATGTGACTCAGCACATGTGAACTTCAGGTTTAAAAATACAAATTAAAAAAACAATAGCGGATATACATGAGTATTGTCAGCATGCAAATTACTGCAGTGGGAGGAACTGAACAAAATGTGTTCCTAAAATGCTTTCAATAAATAAAAACAATGAGTAAGGTGTTATTCTCAGATGCAATATGTGCTTTCTGGTGTATTTTTTGTTTATATGAGAAAATATTTAAATATATGAATAAATACAAAATGTATAAAGATATTTTAAGACAACACAAATGCAATTAATAGTGTTCAAAATAATATAACATATAGAGAAAATAGAAAGAGGGACTATGTTGTCTTGACACGGTGGAGGAACACATAACTGGGCAGAGGGGGCTGTTTTTCTGCAGCCTTCCATTAGATGCAATTATAAATGGCCGAGAGCAGAGGGATGGGGGAGCCAATCAGATCTCGGCTCGCATGTCAACCTAAGACCAACTGTCTCCTGGCTCTGACAGCAGGATTTTACCTCCATAATTCAAATCCCCAAAGCAAAGGCAATCTTGCACTTTGCCAACTTCAACCAGCGGGGCCGTGTTTACAAGAGCAAAGACACCGAGAAAAGCGGACGGATCCGAACCGAGCCGCAATGAATGAATCCCTCCGTCAGGGATGAAATCAATCGCGGTCACAATCACACTTTGATCCGAGTAAACACTTAGCGGGTGTAATTGTTGCCATTCACTGGACTGTGAGACACATCTCCACCTCACCGTGCAAGCTGCTTTTTAACCGACAGACGGGACCTTTTCTTAATGATTATGCAAATGTTATTTAACGGCTATCGCTGTCATTTGCGTCTTGTTTATTGCGCTGACAGCCGTTGACACAACTTTAATAGCGCTGGTTTGAGCACAACACTTAAATGTAGCGATTTTACCGCGGATTCTTATACCAACAACACAGCACTTTAAATACAAGCAGGCTGAAGAAAGCACTGCGAAGAAATATCACCTTATCTCCCTATGCACACACACACACGCACACACACACACACTTTCCCCTGACAAACTCTTACTCTACTTAGTCAAACTCTTGCCCTGCACCAAGCAGGGACACACACAAACACTTGCAACTCGGAAAAGTTGTTTCTAACAGAATATGCGGCTTGTTTCGCTGTCTAAACACTATTGCAGGGGGTGGTATTGGGAGAAAGAGAGAGGCAGCCATTTTAGAGCTCTTGCTACATAGACAATGGCTGGGCCAATGCAATAATGTGCAACTCCACAGTGTTTCTTCTGAGCTACTGAGTGACTTTAACTTAGCCAAAGTGTGGCCGAGCAGTGAGTGAAGTTTACCTGGTTTCTGTTTGGAGGCTGTCCAGTGTTTCCCGGGCTCATGGGAGGCGGATGGTGGGTCCTTTGTTGCCAACCCGGATGGACCCCACTATACTGGCTGCTGCCCATGTCTCCTGGTCCCTTGTTGGCCCCTTCCTGATTGTTATAGTCTCCTTGGGGGTAATTCGGGTAGCTCCTGGCAGAGCTAGGGGACGTCAGGAGCTGATTTAAAGTTGGCGTTGACGTAGGTTGTTGGTTCCCCATGTTATACCTCTGGTTATTATAAGAGGCAGCCTGCTTGCCTGGCTGCCCCCCAGCCGCCGGAGACTGGTTGTTACGCGGGGAATTCATGGCCCCGTACCCTTGTCCCTGATAAGAAGTCCTGCTCTGGAACGGGCTGTAGTTGTTATAATGGTTGGGGTAGCCGTGTTCGTGTGAGTTAGCCGGGTAAGGGTCCATCATGCCCGGCCCCGATGCAGCTGCCATGCCAGGGCTTTGTTGTCCGCCATGTTGATGAAAAGGGGCCCGGCTGTAGTGCTGGTTGTAACCGTAAGGAGGTGGAGGAAAGGGGCCCTGGTGGTGGTGGTGGTGGTGGTGGTGGTGTCCCATTCCGGGATGGTTATTCCCTTCGGGCCCGCCTGAATCATTCTGATTACTGCTATTATTATTATTTACCCTGGGCAAATTCCCGTTGCCGTTCTTCATGTCAGGATCCCCTCCTCCCCCAGCATTCCCAGCATCGGTCCCGTCCTGCAGCTCCTTCTGGCCGGGAGATCCGCCGTCAGGTCCCGGTTCCTTATTTTCATGCTGTTTCTCTCCCGGTACCGACTCCTCCTGTGGGTCCCGATCCGGCTTTTTGAGTTCGGATGGCGGGTTAGGGTTGAGAGTGGCGACGCTGGCGACCTGAGCGGCCATGATATCCCTCTCTCTCTCTCCCCCACTCTTTCTCTGCCTCTCTCTCTCAGCACGGCGACTCACTCACAATCAAACTCCGAATAACCATTTAATATAAATACAATTATATTTATAACAACGTACCCGCTGTCCCGGTTCATTCCCTCCCTGTGCCCTCCGCCCGGACCGGTATCCGGTAATCCACCGCGACTCCGTTTAAAGTTAAAACAGAGAGGGGGAAAGTTTGTGAAAGAAAAAATATATAAATACAGAGCCAGGGAAATGAATTTCATCCACACAAGTGTGTGTGTGTGTGTATGTGTGTGTGTTGGAGGGGGGGGGCTTCTGTTACAGAGCGAGAGCTAGAAATCAACCAAACCAGCACGAGGCTTCGCGAGACACAGCCATCTTACCGACCTGTCGCGAGAAAACAAAAACCCGGAGCGGAGTCCTCACAGAGAACTGGATCTGGACTGCGCTCACCGTCTAATAACAACATTGTTTATACCCCAGAAGAGCCATTATTGTAGGTCTAATGCGTTTTAAAACGGAACTCATGCATAAAAATGTCGTAGGATTCGAAAAGCCCTGTTTGTTTGCATAAAGTGGAGGTCATTCTGAGACTAATTAAGTGTTGCATATAGCTGGAAGGCTTATGCAAATAAAGATATACAGCAAAGGGCTGTCTGTAAAAGTGAGTTTATTTCCTTTAGATTTGAAGATATGTATTTTTATCTTTTTTGTGTGTGTTCTATACTTTATTTCATTTTATTTAGAGGACCTACACTGGTCATTATTGGTGTATATAATTTATGCTTGTGTGCCTACATTATATTGATACTCTCTGCTAAACTATGAATGTATGTCATAAATAGCTCTGTCTGCCCGAAGAAGTTAACAGAATTTCATCCCTGATTTCCTTAATGACCAAAAAGAGTACTGAAATATTTAAATTCAGTTCAAATATGTTGAAAATAGCCACATGCTTTCATATACAAAGCTTTTATCTAACACTGCTAAATGCCACAGACTTCATGTCTACAGTATGATGATGTTATACAATGAATATAATATGTACCTTTCCTTTACCATAATACTATGCCTTGAAGTCAGCCATAAGTTTTTGACCGTTCTGATTACAAAAATTGCTTCATGCATGAGCTGTGTGTTCTTCTTTGTTACAGTCATTTTGTGCACTTTTATCTTATTAGCTCATTAAAGGAGTGGAGCAAACTGGACTACAATGTCATCTTCTGTTAGACTGAGCTAATGGGTGGAAGTGACTGCTTCCATACTGCTGCCATGTGTCGACAACAGCAAATGATGAGAGGAGCGAGTACAGCGGAGGAAAGTAGAGGAAAGCATGAAATTACAACCTGTGCATGTCTGTGCAGTGTGTGTGTGTGTGTGTGTGAGAGAGAGAGAGAGAGCGCGAGAGAAAGAGAGAGAGAGAGAGAGAGAGAGGATAGAAAAGGAAGAAGGATGGGGGATGGACTGAGCCAGTCACAGAGCAGGAAGTGAAGATACATAAAGAGAAACATTGGTGGTGGAAAAGTGACCATGTATAGTTCACCGATATTCAAAATCACATGTTATCTGTTTAAAGTCAAATCTCATGCCAACACACACACGTATACAAGAACGAGACGATATTTGGAGAAGGCTTAAGTCGCCCTATACAATTAATAGGAACAGACACCCTGTGTCTCTCTACCACTCTCTCTCTCCCCACCCCCTTTCTTCCTGCTCTCTGCCTGCCTGCCTCACGCTCTCCTAGCAGCAGCAGCCTTCCCGCTGCCTTCATGTGCTGTCAGAATTCTCAGAATCACACTCTGAGTCAGACACGAATGACTACTACATAGTAAAAATTACACTACTGTGGAAGGGAAGTGTGAAATTTCCCGCCACATGCTTCCTTAGTTACTGTGATAAACCCACCAACATAAATACACATAATATAGGTTAAAAAGTAACCTTTACAGTTCCACTAGATCTACAGTGGCATTGGCTACTTCAACAGCAAACAGTAATGGAATGAAATAGATTGTAAACAATACAGATTAGAATGTAGACACATGGATAATTATGGTCTGTAGTAAAACAGCATCATGAACACAACTGATATTCAACACAAATGTGTTTTGAGAGAATAGGGTACTAGAGTCTATTGACAGTAATGTGAAAATAGGATAAAAATATAAACATCTATTAAATATTTTGTGTCTTAAAAACATCAACAGAACATTCAGCCAGCTCTTGATAAATGTGAGGGAATGGGAATATATTTAAAAATATTGTTTTTTCATATTGAAAGATAGTGTGCATTTTAGTTGCATGACATGCAAAAATTTGCTTGTATTTGCCTTTCAATTTCTAGCTTATCTTAGACGTTTTTGCTTAATTTGATTATGTAAAGTGGCTCTTAGACACACCACACACACACACAAACAAATAACAACTGATACAACAAATGCATGTTTTCGATGTGGCATAAAGTTTGTAATTTCCAACTAGAAAGCACATGAATGCTGCGACATTGTGTGTTCACGAGCCTCGGGTGGAGCACTTGAAGGCAGCATCACCGCTTGCAAAAGCAGCAGAACTTTGCTATGTGAATGTGGGGGATGGGAAGCAGCAGCTCCCTGCTCTGCTCAGTCCTTTCTCTCTACAATGCGGGGCTTTCTGTTCACATTGCTCACTCTGTCAGTGGAAAAGAGATCCTCTTTTACTTTAAGTTTTACTTAGGAACCAACAAAAATATCCACATGTATTTTAAAGCTGCAAAGACAGCTTTTGTATGTTTAATAAAGCAGAGTATGCAGGGTGGAGGGGGTCAGCTCAGCTGCTGTCTGCTTATATAGGCTAAGGGAGGAGTGTGTATGTGTGTTAGCAGAAAGCGCAGAGACAAGGCTGTAAGGGAGGAGGGGGTAGGGAGCTTCTATTTCTTTTTAGCATAAACTTGCTGTTTATTATCAAGGGGTGCAGTCTCTCTTCTTCTCTCTTTCATATTTTTGTACCTCATAAAAGAGCACCACAATCTGCTTTCTATGCTCTGTTTTCCCAGTCTTATTTTAGAAGTGGCTTCAAAATGTGCTGTATTTTCAGCGCTCACCTTGAAAAAAATATTTATCTGTTCTTCAGCTATGTGTAGCTGCAAAGTGACTTTAAAGCACTAAGATCATATGGTATGTTAAATCTCTGGGAGAGCAACAACATGATGCTAAAGACCTCCTGTGCAGCTAAGAGTGTCATACATTTATTTATGTGATTCTTGTTTTACAAGGATATGGTGTTCTCTAAAATGCCATGCTGCCTGTCCAGACATGTTTAACAGCAAACATGAGGACCTCTGTAACAAAGAATTAATGGGGACACAGTGATTGTTGAAAGTGATATAACTTGGACTGCAGACTCTCACTTTGGAATACTGAAGCTGAATCAGAAAAGCCCGTCTATAGTAGTTTACGGATGATATTACAATTGCAGTCACTGTACTATTGCTGTTGCCACCCACAGATAATGGAATGACTTGACGAAAAAGTGTTACCATGAAAACTTCTCACTGTGATTCTCTGTCATAATCCTGTCTGGCTCATGTAGAATAAGATTCACACTTCCCACATGATCGCATAGTATTGTGCCCCGTTTCTGTCTTTTGTCTCATTCATATTCATCCAAAAAAGAAGAAAATCTGATGTTATCCTCAGATTTTAGCACATGTGCTGTCTGGACTTTATCACATTTGAGTCTTTGCTCTGACTGTTGATTGTATGGGAGAGGCAGAGAGGGGACGGCAGGGAGGGGGGTCATGTGACACCCCCCCACCTCCCCACTTCTGTCCCAGGATGATGATTTAAGAGTGTTTACTTGTGCCCCACCACCGCCTCCCTCCGAGGATGACCATGATGCATCACCTTCAGCCCGATGCCGCGGCTTCCCTGGCCGTCGCCAAGGCAGCAGCTTGGACTTCATCCAGGGGCCTTTTTCTTTTTAATCATTATTAAACTGATATTAGGGGTTGATTAGAAGGAAGAAAAAGAAAGTGACAACTGAAGCAGCGGTGAAAAGCTGCATTTAAAGTTGCAAAGAGTTGGGAGGAGTTCATTATTCAAATAAGACTAGTTATAAATGCAAAACACAAATTTCAGTGGACAGGCTAGAGCCATAAATATTTTACGAACTGAACTAAGCCAAAATATTCTATTTCTGTTAATTTATGTAAGCCTTTGATTTTCTTAAATATGCATTTTTAATGTAGTAACTTTCTCTGATCTTCGGACAGTAAAAGTGTCACTCTTGTTGAGCGAGTTAACTGATGACTGATCATTCAGGAGTTTTTCTTTTATTTTAATCCCTTGGGATCCAGTCTGGGAATGGAGCCATACAATCACCAAGACAACCCAATAATGTGGCGTGGAATTTCCTAACAAGAGTGGAGTTGAATTCAGACACACACACACAGATGCATGACACACAACCACGTGTACAATAGGGGACTGCCCATTGGTCCAAAGGACCATTATTCCAAAACCCCAATGGTTCGAAAAATGTCCCATTGGACCGAAAGCCCATTAGTCTGACGGCCCGTTATCCTGAAAACAAACGCCCATTGCTCAGAAGGCCCATTGCTCCAAAAATACACACTCTGGTGACTGCTGGCCTGACTACTCTTCAGACTCCCTTAATATATTGCTCAATTTAACAGATCTGGGTTCCCCATTACACGGATATTCCTCCTAAATCATAACATGTGACTTTGTGTGACTCTTAAACAAAGACTTTTCATTTCGGCTGATATTTAACTTTAAAAGCTCTTGTGTGAACTAAGTTAAATAAACTAAAATAAGATGTGTGACATTCTGAAACACTGCCAGTCCACAGATTTTTTTTTTATAACAAGTGATTTCATTAAATCAGAGCTCTGCTTTGTGAAACATGACGCCGTATTTATCAGAACTGCGTGAATTGTGAAAAGTCTGTTTGATAAGTTAACTTACATTTTATATGACTGATGATGAGGCAGCAACACAAACATGCTAGTTTTTACTGTGTAGTTTGACCTACAGTCACCTGTGTACTAAGGATTGACTGGAAAAAATATTTGAATTATTTTTGTGATGTTAATAGTGTCATATTGTGAAATAACTTTATTAAAGTAAAAGTCCTGTATTCAAATCGTATGTGACAGTAAACATTTTTATTGGTTAAATGTAGTTAAATTATCATCAGATAAAGTCTTCAACTGTTTCCTACTGTTGGAGGAAAACCTCTGTTCACATATTGTTAAATCTAACAGAGCCAAGCTTACTCCTTCTAAGAGATCATTTATGATTGATCTCTTATGACTCATAAACAGACACTCACTCATTCGGTGATCATTTAACATAATTCGGTAATAATTTTAGCTCCATGTAAAGTGCGTAAACGTGATGTTTCCAAGATAATCCTCATCTGCCTTAACGATGCTGTTTGCACATTTTTATAACTGCTGATTTATTAAATCAGAGTTCTGCTGAGTGAAACACCACACTGAATTTAGCAGAGGACCTTAATAATAGAGATAAAGTCTGTTTTGTCAGGTAATAAACATTATCAGTGTCTGATAACCAATAAAATAATTGCCATTATCTATGGTTAAGTTTCTGATTAGGCTACCTCTGTTGTCTTTTGCCCTTAATATCTTAGTGTACTTTGATGTGCTTGTTAAAAAATAATTGTTTTATGGTATGACAGCCATGTGGTTAAGGTCTGGTTAGGGTTTAGGCTGGTTAGGGTTAGGGAAAGATCATGGTTTGGGTTAAGAACAATAATATACACACTGAGAATTTATGGCTGTCAAGAGTCTGTCATTAATACACACTTGGGCAATCCCACACTGAGGCTGTCCTGGCCACACACACACACACACACACACACACTAAAACAACACACTCAATTACAACAGTTGGGTCCTGTCCAGATGGTTGCCAGGCAGCAGTTCAACGCATAGTCTGGAGTGTGTAGAGGAAGGAAGTGCCACTTTGAGAAGTGCAATGGGCATCCGGCTCGTTCCCAGACATACTGTGTGTGTGTGTGTGTGTGTATGTGTGTGTGTGCGTGTGTGTGTGTGTGTGTGTGGTGGAACCTGCCATTTAAACTTACACCTGGCAAACACACACCCACCACTTTGTAAACACTGCTGTAAAACGGAATGTGCACTAGAAGTCCTGCAGGGGTTCCTAATGAATGAGAACAATCAGTTTCATATTGGCTTTAAAAAAAACCACAGTCTCTCTTCACACTCCGGGGCTCAGTATGCATTTAATCCAAACATACAGCTTTGATAGATGAAAGGATATTAAAAAGCACTTGTGGAATTATTCCGCTCCCTTATAAGGTCATATTTCAGATTAATCTTTCGGCCATTGTTCTTACCTGATTTGATCAAATGGAATCAAACTTTTCACGAGCCACAGCTCACCCTGAACTGCTTAGCAGACATTCAGTCAGTTACTCCTCTCTCCTTGTATTATTCGCTCCCAAGCAGTGAAATCCTCTCTGTTCCTTTGGTGAAAATACACTAGGGGACCTCAATGCCCCACGACAGGCTATCAAATCAAAGCTGATAGGACATATTCAGGTTACACTGGAGCACTTTTATCTGCCTTTTTGTGTGTGTGTGTGTGTGCACCGGGTGATAAGGGGGCATTTTTCTGAGTTTTTTTTTTTTTTTTTTTTTTTTTTTGAAAATCTCTGAATTCATGAAGTCCACACAGTCACATCGGCACCGGCGCTGAATTCTAAACACTCCATTTTCTCACACAGTGTGTTCAAGTGAAGTGAAGGAAGCCCTGATCTCAACAAAGCCAGGCAAGGTTAAGAGCACTCAAAATTATGGTGTCCACCCTGCAAGGACAGAGAAGTGCTCACTCTCTTTTCAGCGGGGATGAAAAGAAACCGTGCGGGGAATCATCTCTTTAGTAAGGGAACTCATCACTGCGAGCATACTGGGAACTGCTCCATTGTGGTTCACAGAGCCCAGTATGTGAGCCTCTCCTTGACTGACAAACAGTCCCATCCCTGTAAATCACACAGAGCATCTTGTCAGAGTTTCAGCTGTGAGTTAGGGCCAAAATAAAGAGGAGAACAAGAGGATACAGTGGTCATACAGGGAAAACATAACCGGGGCTGCTCAAAAAACAAATGTAAGCTCCAGCTTTAAAAGTAGAGCTCTAGATTTCAGTGCTATAAATCTTTAAATATATTCATATCATTCATCTAGAAGTCTTAAGGCCCAGTAACAACAGCATTCCCCTGCATGTCCTCACGAATATGTTGTGCTTGAAGTTTGGTGATGCCACAGTAGCAAGCCGAGAACAAGCTAGTGCCGTTTATTCCCCTCTGGCATTTTGTTCACAGGAATGTACATTTCATTCACTTGAGAGTTACCGAAGCATGGAAAAAGCTCTTCAAGCTAGCTAGCGTGGTAACTGTCAATTAGCAAGTCTGTTAGCTTGGTAGCTAACGGAACACTTTGTGGACAGTTTATTCAAAAGACTTAGTGTACTCATAGCAAGCAGCAAAGAAATTTAAATTTCATAACCATGACCCTTTTGTGGAGCTGTTTATACTTATACTTTATGATATACTTTATACTATATACTGCAGAGGAGGTTAAATGAATTCTCGTGTCAAAGTTCACCAAAGTTGAACACAATACCCAGATTTGCCTTGCCTTGTGACTGGATCCACTGATATAGGCATTTCAAATGAAATAAATTGGTTTTGCCACAAACTTTTGCCATTTAAATTTGCTGGTATGACTGAGTCTTTACTCTGAGCTTTGCAAAAATATCACTTTACAAAGATCAGAGAGCTAATATTATGGAGACCCAAAGTGTTCAAAACTAAATAAAGAAAGATGACATAATGACATTAATAATCATATAAATGAGTACAGTCAAAATATGTAATATAACCATGAAATTGTGAAATAATCCGATAAACTCGGCTCATTATTGTGAAATATTATTTCATTCTGCTTCTTTTCATTATGACAGAAAGAGAGAGTCATGATGCTTCTTTTCAACACAAAGTCTTTGTCAATCAAGACAAAAAGGGCAGGGCAGACATGTGATTGGCTGTTTGCTAATTCAGACCATAAAAAACAGCCATTATAATATAATATAATAAAACAGTCAAGTGAAAAGGACATTTTTAGATAAAAATGGTGGAATAAAATTAAAATAACCTGCAATAACATTAATAATGATAATTTAAAAATTTAATGGTTATATTATATTTTGTCTGTGTTTATTTGGGTGATTTTTTTTTCACAATGTCTTCTTTGTTTTGTTTTTTTAAAATTTTGAACACTTTACGTCTCCATAGACTTTGTCTACTGTTAAGAAACATTACAAACAGAAACATTTTATAGTTTTGAAAAACTTAAAAAAGCTAGCTTTTGTTTCTGCACATTAAGTCACCAAAGCATTCATTAATATTTTCAGAATGATTGGTTGAAAATCTATATTTGATGTTCACGAAGCAGCCCTTCTCTTGGGCCTTCTGCTCATGCGGTACATCCAAGATAGAATGATAGACCAGCTATGAATATTTAAAACTATAATTGAACCAAATATGCATGTTTGAATTAGTGATTCAGAAGCCATAGGTTTGCAATCAATGGCAGCAGTCAAGGGACCTAGTGTTTGTTTTGAGGTGAAATAGCTAACTGTAATGCAGACATGATGAACAGTGGAGTGGCCTGCTAGAGAGATGGATGAAATTGACATGTTGAAGACAGAGTGATTAAGTTACCTGTTACAGAACAGCCCCTGAGTATATATCAATATGAACTGTGGCAGGCTGAGAAGATGAATTAGATGTGAAAAAAAAAAGAATGGCAAGCAGCTGTATTTATCCAGCACGGAAAATAGAGTCTATGTAGAAACCAAAGGAGCATTTTATGGAGAAACCATTTTCTGTGTGTAATATCAGTGTGTTGATACAAGGCATTATATTGAAAAATGGCTGATGTAATTCACTCCCTGGGCCCTCAGATGCTCAAGAGACCAATCTTCTCATATATTGAAATTGGATGTATTTCTGCTGTTACCAACTGAATCATTTTCTTGTCCCACTCTTTTAGCCTATTGTTTACAGATGCGCCTTTTGTTGTGCCTGAACTCTTCCCTCTTATGGGGGCTGATGTTTGTGCTGTTTCAAGCATGAGTGCCTTAACTTACAAAGGGCAACGATGAAGCGAAATTGAAAAAAAGGGGGAATACATTAGCATAGCAGTTTGATGGGAGATAGGTGGTGGAGCCGACGTGGAAACAGCAAGAGAGGTCGGTTTGGAGGAGGATAAACACAAACAGAGACTGTTTGGGGAAAATGGGGAACAAACTTTGGCACATAAAACATAATCTTTGCAAGTTGACAACATCATAAGAGAATAGGTTTGATGGGAAGGCTACATGGACTGACAGGGCCCTCAAGGGAGGGCACCTACATGACCCAGGGGCCCTTCCACTGTTATGGGGTTTGTCCCTGTGTGGGGCGGCAAACTTCAGGAATGACCTTTTGCATCTATGCTAGGACAGGGGGGTTGTCGGGGGTCCTGCACCACCCACCAGTCAACTGTGAAAACAAAACTTTATCTTAACTCTGCGGGGAGGCTGTGAGATAGGGGTCTACAAGGCTTTTGAGTGCAGAAACTATTCTTTGGTGCTGATTATTGGCCTGAAGGTCGCAGGGCAAGGTGAAGATATGGGTGGCTCTGGCTGGGGGTGGGATCTCAAATCTTTGCATTGAAATGCTGATGAAAGAGGGGACATTCAGCTGTAATTGCTCCTTTGCTGTAATTCTAGGTGACACACCTCCAAGCTGAATACCAATAAAACAAAACCATGAGCGCTGACACTTAGTGCAGCTGCCACCTTCTTCTCCATGCGTGCTGAGGGAGGAGGATGCTGAGATTAACGAACACAATCTACTATAATGTGTGACAATAAAGTAAAACGAGGCTGTGCATATGACTTTCCAGTTTTTCTCCATCTGTTGCCAGTCGAGTTGATAAAACATAATCCACGGTTTCCTCTGAACATGATATGAGAGCTTACAATTTGGAACGCATCATTTGGATCATTTAGGATTTGGATCAGGTTCATATTTGAAGAGGGTATTTGAACCAAAACCTTAAGAGACACTGCTGGGCACAGCTCTTGCCAAATAGGGCATTTATAAAAGGTTGGCACAGGCCCTACAGAGTGAAGGCTGGCAAAGGCATGATGCCCACATCATAGTGCCAACCAAGGGTTTTGTTTGGCATGTGTCTCTGTAGTATGGCTTGTCTCCTCCAGACAACTGGCCCAAACACAACTTAGCATTAGGTTACAGAAGCATTACAAACGGAAAGTGATTCATTAAAAAGCTTTCAGTCCCTGCGAGAGATGAGAGTTGCAAGAATGAGGATCAATAAATAAAGATACATCAAAGGTGCAAAATATTGTGGACATATTGCATATCAGTTGTAGCCCTCTTTAGCCTCAGCTGTCTGTTTGGATTGGATTTCAATAAGAAAAATCAATAAAGAATAACAACTTTCATCATATGGATTCACGGCATCAGTATATATTGTAGCATTAGTAATATATTGTTAATTTACTTTATCCTCGCTACTGCACAGGTGAGGGAAACTTAATTAAATGTGCAGTATCTCCTCAATTATAAACCCAGAGTGACAGTGTCTTTACTGTGAACCTGCTTACTGGAGGATTTGGCTGAATGCCTCTCCGAGAGATTTTGATATCCCTCGTTTGATAGCAGCAGGCGCCACATACGCAATCCTCACTGAGACTGTTACAATAAAAAGGAAGGCTCTAGGAACAGAGTCAGGGACAACAGCAATGTTTAATTTCAGGCACCGAGGAGAGCAATTTCTGTCCTGCAACTGTACAAATCAAGACAGTACGGAGAGAAGGGCAAAATATAACTAAAGTAATTTATTCTGGCTCGTTTTAACCTGCCAGTGAGGCCTATTTTAAGAGAAAATAAAAAAAAGAGGGAGGAGGTGCTGAAGACAATGCATTTTAAAGGAGGCGCTTCCCCCCAGTGTGCCTTTATCTGTTAGTCAAACCCGCTAACGTAAACACATATTAAGGGGTAAGAAAGAGGGGTTTCCATAGCCACAGTTTTAAATGGCACTGTCGTGCTGTACACACTACCCCCCCTATTTGCAATGCTGTTTATTTGCTGTTGTGTTGGAAGAATTCAGGTTGTGCAGAAAGCGCTAATAGTGAGGTGCTGTGAGGCTTGGCTTGCGCTATTTCCATTGCAAGAGAAAGAAGAGAGAGACAGAAGAGGGCCCAGCAGACTGAGAAAAAAAAAAACATACAAGGCCGGTTATGCAGAAACACAGATTTAATGTAAGGCTTGGCTCTCTGTTATAAGCAGGGGAGAGAGGAAAAAGCTGGTCTGGACTGGCAGGAAGAGGGAAACGGAGAGGAGGAAGCAGAGCGACAGTCGCATCCAGCAGCCCAAAGGATGCCTGATAGCACGCAGATGGACCATTCAGAGAAGCTTTTGGAAGGATTCAGCCCAGTCTGAGAAATCACTGTCCCTGGTTGAGCAGGCTGGACCGTCTCTCTGGGAGCGACTTCTCAGAGAGGACGGGAATTGAAGCAGCTCCTGCCCCCTCTTTGGGTAAACAGTACAATAATACACTGAATTAACAACACAAGCCCTTGGGAAATCAGGTCCCTCTACAATAAATTGCCCCCCCACCCCCCTAAACCCCCATCTATTACCCCCAACACCACCCACTACCCATGATTTTTATGGTTTCAAGCTCAATAACACAGTTATTATTAAATCATGTTTACTGGAATCACGTGCATGTCCTTGTCTTGGCTCTATAGCTATTGGGTTGTGATTTCAAATGTGTCTTCTTTCCCTATCTTTTTTTGGGGGGGGTGAATTCATTACATTACATGATATTTCATAAGCAGTTATTGATTGTTGCTGTGGGCTAGAAATTCAGCACAGCCTTTGGTGTTGGAATCTGTGTAGAGGAATTGTATGACAGTTTTAAATCCATGTAAAAATAACATTTGCTTAATGCCGTTTGTTCAGATATATCACTCCTGGATGCTCAGATCATTGGCCGCCCATGCAGCTGAGCTTCTCGCTTGGAGGTCTTTACTTAGGCAATACATAAAACATCAAGCATGTAAGCAAGAAACACTGTTCATCAACACAATGTGCGGTGTGAAAAGGAGTATACGGTTCTTGCCGAGCCACATTAAAGCGCTCTCCAAACCTCTGATTCTGTTTGTTCTGTCGTCTCTGCTGGAGACCAGGTAGGAACCCCTTAACTGTGGCTTCTCACCCGCCGCTTAATCTTACCCACAATCACATTCAGTGACAGGCGCACAAAGCCGTCCGGCGAGCCCAACAAGGCTCTGCTATTATGTAACCACTGACAGCTGGGCTTTCAAGGGAGGGGTGAACCCCCATCCGTGTGGCAGCACTTTGTGTCAACCAGACGTGACAGTCAAGAAAGAGCATGGGTAGAAAAAGGGTATTATCAGGCCAGGCAGAGGCATACAGTCCCAGTAACAAATGCTCTGAGTGATGGAGTCAAAATCAAAACAGCAGCGCAGGGACGATGCTAACATTTCCTCCACATTATCAAATGTCATGTGAGATGCTGTATACGTATGACACTTGATAACAAGTGGTGGGCCATCAGTAGCCTGTATTATTAATGCCATGTAGAAAATAATATGATCAAAAATCTATGTATTTTCTTGGCTACGACATCACAATGTGTTCCACGGGTAATAACAATTATGGCTCTCTACAGTATGCCGTAGAGACGGATGAGAGGATTTTACGTTCTGTAGGAGGAAAGTCTTTTAAGTGCACCCAAAAATGTTCTTGGTTGCATTTCAATTAAATGCATCTCAACGTAGATTCCTGTGTCTTAATAAAAGTGGGAATGGGCACATGTGCATGGGTTTGAAGTCTCTACGTTCAAAGGCGCTGATTTCTTCTCCCATTGTTTTTTCTTAATATGTCATTTCTTTGAAACGGTGGCACATGACATTGAACACAGAGGCACCCAAATGTTTGATTAAACTGCGCATCGCCTCCCTTTAGGCCGACATCTCCGGCGGGTCTTTGATGCTCTGAACACACAACGGAGCCAAAGGACCCAGAATAGCGGGGGGATAATCAACAGACGGTGTGTTGATTTTGCCACCCTTTCCAAATAATTCCCTGTTGTTCCAGGGAAGAATCGCTGTCAGTGGCGGCATTCCAGGGCAGACAGTCTGTAGAGATTGTACAGGATGAGGGCCGCCGTCTAGATACTGTAGATCTAAACATGTCTGTGGTCACACAGACCTGGCCTTCAACATACTCTTTAACCAAGCTGGCTGTGGTTTTGCCTGCATGAGCAGCTCAGGCAGGCATATAAACTTGTTTATAACATCCACAATTAATGACTAACACTCCTGTTCCTTAATGAGGTTAAACTTTTATGAAAGTGGGGTGCTGCACCACCATAATAGAACAAAAAGTCAAAGGAAGGGGCAAAGGAGGGTATTGAAATATACACAAATTACAAAAATATGTGTTAAGTAGAGAGGATCCAAAGTAAAAATCATTAAAATATTGACCAAGTGATTTTTCATATTCTCAGCCATTTATTATAGAGTAACTTTACATTACTTCTGTTTTTCCCCCCAAAGCACGCTATAATATACTTTTATATGGAAATATGAGGAACAACGTAACATAAATTAGCAATAAGTGTGTATTTATTCACATCAGAGCTATCAATTAGATATCTGGTAGGACTATTTACTTTATTTTAAGTGTTAACAGCATGTGGTAATGTATTGTTAATAAGAAACTAAGTATAAAGTTTATAGAAGCTAATGTTAAGCTACCTTCTCCACATTTCCAACATGTCTGTCCTGCACTTTTAATGGTGCAGAGGCTGGTGCATTACAGGTTGAATCCAGATAAGAAACCTTGCCATTTTGTTACTGTGGGACATTTTGTGGACATGCTAACTGACCTTCGGGGCTATTCTTGACACAAGGATGTCCCACTTTGCCGACCACCAGTATAACCAGTTGCACTTTCTGTGTTGCTGCTGTCTGGCGCTCTCTCGGTTGAGCCGGAGTCTGTCATGTCTAGATAGAGGTCATAGTACAGCAACCGTTCCCTCCAATACACAGGCAGTTCATTAGCACGCAGAGACTGAAAACGGTCAAAAATAGTCCAAATATGAAAGATACCACGGTCACATTTTGGTGTGACATATTTTTTAAACAATATGGAAAACTATTACACTTTCCTCCTTTATTTTTCTACTTTTAAAACGTGTTTCTACTTCAGATTAAAATCAAACTCCAGTCCGTGTTTTCCCCGCAGCCGGAGCCTCAATTTACTGTGTGTGCTTTCAGCGCCGGAGCACTCACTGGCAACCTTAAGGATTCCTCCGCGGCTCACTTGTCTGTGTGCGTGTATGTGACTCTTGTTTTACAGCACTAAAACGACAAAGTGTTTTCCCGGTACGCCACGCAAAACAAACTGTAATAGTTTATTTTGATCGTCATTTCACGGGATAGTAAATATAGTACGTTTCAACGTCTGCAGGCCAGGTTTGGGGAACTTGAGGCACTATTTTGCCCCAGCTGCCCTGTCTTTCTAACGCATACAATACATTCCTGTGTTGTTCCGCGGTGTGACAAGGCCCTGCCTGCCTGCTGTTCCTGTAAACTCCCGCCTTCACTCAATGAGCGAGAGAGGCAGAGAGACACGGAGGCAGAAAGGAGAGAGAGAGAGTGGAAAAGCCCTATAAAACAAGCAGGCCCACAGCACCCACATTGGAGTTCATATTCCATTATAGAGCATGCATCAAGTTTGTTGGGTATAATGAACACTGTAATCACATAATAAACTAATGACTCACACATATCACAGTAGAGAGATATCAATTCACCCAACAAAACTGCACACATAACAAATGATTCAGTCCTCATTGTCCACTGCAAGTGCTAACACAACAAATGAGTAGCTGCTGAGAACACTAAATGAATAAATACACATTTGTTAACAGGGCTATGTAACTCTAGATAGCTTTATAATGATTGGGCTAAATATAATAAAGTGGAATAAAATTTATATTTCCAATCCCATTTTTACAAAGTCAACATGTCCTTCAACTGACATGCAAACTGAAACTGCAGCTATTTGTTGCTTAAACCATTTAATCCTGATTAGTTTGATCAGTTTTAGTGAATATTAACCCTGGATATAGTAGATAAACTTATAATGAGGCTCTTCAAAAAAACACTCCATAATATTTCTATCATATTACTGTAGGGACTTTAAAGTACATCTGTGCCACTCAAATGTGGGCCTTTATTGCTGTTGTCATAAATTTTATCTCCTATCACTAAAATAATTCTATAACATAGGGTTTATACCTAGCTGTGCTGCTATTTCTCTATGTGAGCCCACATTTATTATAGCATTACTTTTGTGGTTTTTCTGAGAGTCAGCTCCTTATCAGCTTTGCATCTTAACCATCAATTAATTTCTAGCCAGGTTCTGAGTAGCGTGATGTGGTTGCGAGATGACTGATGCTTTCACAGTTAGATTGTGTGCAAAACCAGACTCCACTGCCTCTAAGTGACAGTTTATAGTCTTTGATTTGGTTTGGCTGGAGATTGCCCGGCAACAAAACTACCCTGAGTCTTGAATGAAACAGCCATCTGTTCCATAGCCCGGTAAAACTGAATTAATTTGACACAGGGCCTAATCCTGGAATTCGGCTGTAGATTGATTTTTTAGGCCGGAGTAACCAAAAAAGTAGGTTACATCTGAGAGTGCGGTGACTGCGGTGGGACTTGACATGCATGCACGCTGAGAGCTTTGCTTAGTCATATCTTCAATGTTGGGATGCTTGAAACTTTAAGATGACAGTTCAAGTGTAGAGCGGATAAATGAAAAACAAAGGAGAGACTATTGTGTTTGTTGATTGTAAAGCAGGTCATAGCATACTAATCCCCTTGTCTGGACTGTTTTGTATTGAATGCTGGTCATTCCTTGCTATCCATATAGACCTGGCTGTTTAGAACCAGAGGACTCTATAAAACTGAGATGGATTCAAAGAAAAGAAGATCATAGCTCCAAGACGAGTTGAGACGGATTCAGGTGAGTGGGTTTTTACCCGCTCCTGTCTGCATGTCCGTGACCTCCCGGCCTGCAGATTACCCTACTGCCCTTGACCTGCAGCACGCTGAGGGCAAGGCCCTTTGGCTCAGATGACAACCTTTCCTTCCAGTGTCTCCCAGCTTTATCCTTCTTGCTTTATGCCTGTTAAACCTATATGGATTGTTTTACCCTCTGATCCACGGGGCAACACAATACCCATTGAGAGGGAGAGGTCAGAGGCTCACCACGGCGACCCGGGCGCGGGGGGCTTTTTGTATGGAGCCAAGCTTGTATCCCATTCTCCACCCCGGCTCAAATCATGTAGCTGAGCACAAGACACACTTTTGGGCTCACACTAAATCAGCTTCATAAAGGACGCAACAACAATGGAGACAGAGCTGATCATCTGGCTGCTGTTACTACCTTTGTTTCTCTTCCCACACAGTTGTAGGCTTAACTTGGATGGATCACACTTCTTTTTTTTTCTTTCCCAGTGATATTAAACCAATGCTAAGGGACCGAGGTTGACACTGACAAATCTACTAATACTGCCAGGGTGTCAGACACACTTCCAGGCTATCTCTCTGTCACAGCCGGTGAAAGTGCCTGATAACCTGCATGCTCCCTTTCGTCTCACATGTTGTCTGGTGCTCATACAGGTCATAAGGTGTCTGAGCAGCAACCAACCCTATGCAGTGATTATGACACCTTTGGTTTACCTGCAAAATGAATAACATTGACCGAGGCACTGTCCAAGTGCGGGAAGCTAATTGAGAGCTGTTGTATTCAAATGGGAAAATCAGCAGAGATCTGTTTGATTTCCTAATTTTCTTTCATTCTTTATAATAAGATCACTTTGAGGGAAAATATAATTGGCAAAGAGGGTCAGTAGGAAAGGGGCAGCTGCTATTTTCAGTGTTCATTTACTGCAATAAATGCCCTTTTTTTAAAAAAAAATATTAAGCTGGGCTATTCTTGATTTGGAAACTGCTTTTACAGCAACACAAGAGTGTCTATCTCAATCTGAGGAATGATCATGGTCTATGAGGAGCGAACAGAACAAACAGCTCCCTCTTTCATGCCAGTAATTAAAGCAGCAGTGGGTGGAAGAGTGTGGGAAAGGAGAGAGTACAGCAGAGGGCTGGTTCAGGACTGCCACCTAGTGGTGGAGCAAATGTAGTGCAAGATAAAACATGGAAAGTGCTTGGTTTTTATATTTTTTTCTCTGTAATTAAAGTATGCATGGACCAGGGTCGTGCAGCAATATTGTGCACAGTGGAGACTTTGTCAAGAGTTAAACCTCTCACAGAAATCCTAGTCACCTCTCCTGAACCCAGTGCTCGCTCCTCACCAGTATGTGAAAGCACCGATCTCCAGGATCTATCATCTCTCATGCGATGAATGGCAAAAATAATTGAATAGGGTGACCCACACTTGGCAGCTGAAGTGGAGGATGGATTCTGATCCCTGTAATAAGCAAGGCTCAATAAGCGCTGCAGGAAGCCCCAGCTCGGCTCAAGCAGGAGAATGACTGGGTCAGATTAAGGTTGAGGAGTTTAATTATGAACAAGGAAATGAAGTTCTCCAAATCTCTGGCTCATGGGATAATTTTAGCTGGGAGACGGCAGCGGGTGTCTTCTCTCTGTCCGTCTGCGCGCTGCTCAAGCATCTTCTGCCACTTCACAATCAGAAGCCTCCTGAGGGATGAGGAGGAAGGGGGGTTGGGGGGTGAGATGAGGGGGAGGTGGGGGGGTATAGGAGAAGGAGACAGGGATGAAGTGCCACTTAGGATATTACTTCAAGGACTGCTCTCCTTGTTAAACTCATTGCTGTGGGCATAAATATAGCCAGGCGTCGGATGATTTATTGACACACGCTCCCTCTCCTCCTTCTTCCTGCCTAACAAGCCTGTGGACAAATGAATTGTCGAACTGGAGGAATTTAGCCTTGATTTACACTCAGTTCCCAGTGCTTGTGGGAAATTGTAAGGGAAGGGGCTGTGAGTGAGTGTGTGTATGTATGTGTGTGTGTGTGTGTGTGAGAGAGAGAGAGAGAGAGAGAGAGAGAGAAAGAGAAACTAATAGAGTGTGTGATAAACTTCGACTAAGAGTAATAGAAGTTTGAAGATATACAGTAGTTATTTTGTTCACCAGGAACCAAAAATACAAAACTTCTTGGACTATTAACTGTTCTTTTTCTGTAATACTTTGAACTGCAACAATTTTACCGATGAAGGTCAGTTTACTATCCAGCCTGTGAAAACAGTTGTGTAATGCCTTCTGTAACTCCAGAGGAGCTTCTACAAGTCTGAGAAAATAACCTTGATGATGTCACCAGGGTGATCTCCGCTTAGCCTTGGAGACAACAAATTTATAACTGAAAGTCTGTGTTACAAACTGGGGTGTGCAGTTTAAAAGATGTATGCATTTACCAGGCAGGGTAAATCTAATAAAAATATGTTATTGGTTGCATTATGGGAAATGTAGGATCCAGTGTTTCTGGAGCTTTACTGACGGACAGTCAGGATATATTAGCTGTTTTGATTTAATCTGTCTCTTGTGAGAATCCCAACTTTAGGGAAGAGCGCAACAAAATCACTGGAGTAGACCTTTTGATAAACAGGCTTCATTAAAGAAGAATTCTCAAATCTTATTTTTAATTTTGTCTTCATTTAAAGTGAAACTTGTGCTGGTCTTTAATGATTTGTTTGAAATGGTGATTCTTTAAATGGATTCATTAAAGCCTCTTTTAGTATATTGTTTCTGCTTTCCAGCTCACAAACTCTGCACTCTTCAACACTGTTTACAGTAAGCAGCAGTTTTAAGCAAGGATGCTCTGATAAACCCACTGTACACTATACCTGCCTCACACCAAACAGCATACAGACAAAGTTAGAGACCAGCATGTAGCAGCTAAAGAGCCAGATATTTTTCTCTCAGAGTTGGTGGAGACCAAAACAGAGTTAAAACGGGAGTGAATATATTGGACGTACATTCATCAGGGTGCCTGATGCACAACTACAAATGAATGGAAGCAACTGTTTGCTAACATGTTTGCCATATCAACTTTTTAAAGTGATTATATATCAAATATGAGTTTTGACAGCGTGTTTATTTTGCCTCCAAGTGGCCAAAAATTAATCAATGCAGATTTAAAGCAGCATTAATTAATATTTTTGTAATAACAGTGGATCAAATTACTATGTGTCATGTGAAGGCTCACTGGTAGTGACAAACCCACAGCTAATTATCACTTAACTCTGCAGTTCCCCTCAGTTCCACAAAATATTTTAGCCTCTTTTAGCTATTTTTTTTGATTTTTCTGGTTAGCAAATACCACTCTCATCAACCATTTTCCAACAAGCAGCTAGTTTCAGCAAAAAGCTCTGATAAACCTACTGTATGTTAACTACCTGGCACCAAATGACAATGAAAGTAAACAATTAGATAGTGAGCGTCTTGGAGCATTAACCAAAGAGCCTGATATTCCCCTTTTTGGTGGATACCAAAATTAAGGTAAAAGGAAAGTTAGTATTGACTCCAAATTAATGCTAATTTAGTGCCATGCCTGCTTGAAGGTGTAAAGAACAAGGTCAACAGAACACCATCGTTGGTAATATGTCAGATGTTGTTTTTTCATCTTGCTCCACTGCCCTCTAGTGGCCAAAAAAATCAACAGCTGCAGCTTTAAATCAACATTTTAGACAATGCAAAAGCACCCTTTAAGTTGTTGTGACAGATCTACTGCATTTTACATGTTTTTACTGTTTTATATCTCATGAACGGAAGAGTGTAAAACTGACTCTTAAAGGACCAGTGTGTAAGATTTAGTGGCATCTAACGGTGAGGTTGCAACCAACTATATGCTACCCCACCATTCCAAGCGTGTAGGAGAACCTATGGTGATCGCGAAACACCAGAAAAACACAAAAGGCTCTCTCTAGAGCCAGTGTTTGGTTTGTCTGTTCTGGGCTACTGTACAAACATGGCAGTGCAACATGGCAGGCTCCGTAGAAGAGGACCCGCGCCCCATGTAGATAGAAAGGGCTCATTCTAAGGTAACGAAAACACAACAATTCTTATTTTCAGCTGATTTTACACTAATTAAAACATACTTATGAATATTATATTCCATTTCTGCAAAGTCCATTCCACTAGATGCCACTAAACTCTAAACACTGCACATTTAATAAGCATTTAGTCAAAATGCAGAAATACTCAAAGTAAAGTATTTAAGTCAATCATTAATTCATCAGTGTTCCAAACCAACATGAAAGTTGTCTGGGTTGCAGTCAGACTGGAAAGTCCCTCTTTAACCATGTTTACATTGTGATTGTTAGGTAGGTCCTGTTTGAGAAATTCCTCTTTGAGAAACAAAGAGAGGCCTGTGAGAGAAGGGACTAATCTTAAACAAATATGGAGGAACTGCACCTAAAAGCCATCCTCAGAACTTCCTAAAATCTCTTCCTCTCAAGTAGTTCTTTTGTGAATATGAAGGCTGCAGTCCAGTCTGCAGCTGGCATCAGCCAACATCCACCAAACCAACACAAGAGCAGATGAAGAGAAATTATTATCGACTGCTCTTTGCCACAATGATGTGCTTCGCTGGTTGAAGACAATAATTGTACATCTCATAAGCTGTCAGCGCCATGTGCTCACATATAATTTCTTTGTCTGTCTTACTCCTCCCTCTCTCTCCCTGTTTTCTTCTTCTTCATCCCTCCTTCCTCACACTGTCAGTCCCCACTGTGGGTCGGAGGGTGGCACGTCAGGACTGATTCGCTCTGACAATGAGCTACTCGCACTAATTTACTCATTTATGTTAATATGATTGACATTTCATTTCAGCACACTCCCCTCCCCTGCCACTGATAGGGTTGGTTGAGGCAGCCAGTAATCACTGACAGCCCCATTGAAGGGAGATTGCATGCAATTATCTCGCTAATTCAGAGGGTTCTTTTAATTTGGCAGCATAAAATTGTCAATCTTGGAAGTGTAATCGGCCTCATTCCCATTTGAGGCCAGGACTAAAAATAAATAAGAGTGGGGTATATTTCCTTTTCAGTGGTTTTTAATGATAAAAGAGATGCAGAGACAGCAAATGAAAAGGAGAAAGGCTTTATCTGTTGTCCATCCATGCTGACAGAAATCAGGATGACACATACAGTGTAGTGTGTCAGGAAATTAATATTGTTTTTACTGTCACATCACTTCCACTGCTTTGAAGCCATTTAGATAATAGGTTTCCTTTATTTCATTTTACATTGTGTGTCACAGTCATAGAGGTAATAAAGGCAATATGAAATTTAATGATCATTAAAGGAAACTGGGACACTGTAGGATACTGCAAATAAAAACAGATGATAACAATGGTAACAGTGGAAATGTGGTTTAACATTTACTATATGGCCAAAAGTATATGGACATCGCATCCTTCAAAAGAATGGGCACTGATCTGCTGCCATAAGAGCCTCCGTTCTTCTTGGAAGGTTTCCACGAGACTAGCTAGACTGGAACCTAGCTGGCTGTGGGGATTTGCTCAAATTAAGCCACAAGAACATTATTGAGGCCCGGCATTGATGTTCTGTGATAAGGCCTGGCTTGCAGTTGCCATTCCAATCCATCCCAAATGTGTTGGATGGGACTGAGGTCAGGTTTCTGTACAGGCCAAGTTCTTCCAAACCGAAAAAAACCAAAGCATTTCATTATAGAGCTGGCTTTGTCATGTTGAAACAGGAAAGGGACAAACACAAACTGTTGCTGCAAGGTTGGAAGCACACTGTTATCTAAAATATTATTGTATGTTGTAGTATTAAGATTTCCTATAAAGGAATAATTGGACATTTACGGAAGTACGCTGATTTGCTTTCTTGTTTTGGTTGGGAAGATCGATACCACTCTGTACGCTAAATAAGAAGCTACGGCAAACAGGCATTTAGCTCAGCTTAGCTTAAAGATCAGATAAAGCTAGCCTGGCTCCAAAGGTAAACCGAAGCGTAGAAACTCCAGTTTGTTGTTTAATGTGGGATTATGTGCAGGACTATTTCTTGGCCTGGTGCAGTGACTTCCAGGAGTCTTTGCCTGTTGCATGGCAACCTCACAAGATTCAATGAACTCACTGCTTCCAGCCAAGAAATAGTCCCACACATTAATCCCAGTGCAACTTCAAATTTCTCTTTTCACTCTTTTGATTTTGTATGGGGATGTGAGAGCAGTATTGATGCAACCCCTTCTCTTAGAAATTAAGTTTATTTATTACTAAATTGTTCTTTCCATTTACATACTGGTGACAAATGTAATCGCTTTATGTACCACACTGGAGTTGCAGAGGGTAGATGGTTTCCCGAAATGCAGAACCATTCCTTTAATAGGAACTAAGGGGCCAAGCCAAACCTTGAAAAACAGATTTAAAGTATGTGACCAGGAGTGTCGGCATACTTACTGGGAAGACAGAGTGATGCACACTTGGGCTTATGTTAGATACTTCGGCTAAATTGTGCTGACAAGTCCAGGAGCCATCATCAAATCCTACTATAAGTCTTCAAATCTTTTAATGATGGAGCAATAATTTTCTGAATGACCACCAGCACACTAATTGGAGGGCTCAAATATTGCGATTCAGATCATAATGACTCGTTGAAAAAAATGAGAGAAGTTGACACCTTTTTGAATGGGAGTCAGTTGGAGCATCTAACGGCCCTCTGTGGTATTGCACTTTAAGGTACTTCTGCATTGTCTTCAGTCTCAAGCCATAGTGGTTGCTGCTTGATTTCTACACACATAACATGTTAAGTAGAATGAATGAATAAAACACATACATGGATTATGTCATTATAACAATATAATGTCAGTATTATAAGAGGCAAAAGGATAAAAAACATACTCAATATGAAAATATGCAAATATATGAAATATTGCAGCAAGAAATAAGGAAAAATATTTAGATGTATCAAAATGCCAATAAATAACATTCAGAAAACCAATTACTTTGCTGCATATAGGGATTCTTATATATAAAAAAAGTGTGTTACATTCACATTAACACGGCATACAAATGTCCACAGAGTCTGGGTGTGTAGACATGTGTGTGCGTGTAGCTGTGTGGAGGCTATTCACCTCATCAGTACATTCAATTTGCACATGTAGATAACATATGACATGTACATCTCACCACTGTCCCAATGCATTTTTCAACCTTGCCTTAGAGAATTGTACAGCTCTAGTTAATCTTATTCCATGTTCCCACAGACTGTCATTTCTTCCCTCCCCTCCCTGTTCTCAGGATTTCCAGATGAAGGAGTCATTGGTCATTTCCCCATAAGTACAAGGGCCCCCTGAACGCACCCCATTCAACAGCCATCAACCAGCCTGGAGAAACGCTGGAGTGGATGGGAAAGGCTGCGAGAAGTGGACTCTACATGAATGAGAGAGCCAACCCTTGGCATTCAGTACTTGAAAATGGCTTTTCATGCCACACTCTCTGAGAAGCCAATTGGGCTGTAATGCGTAGCACGTCCCCTCCCTCCCTCACTGCAGGCGATTCAATTACCTCCCATGCAAATTGGCCGGGGCTTTCATTTCTAGGAGGCAACCCCGGTAACTCATAAGGCATCTCATTGGTAATCTCGGCAATTAGGTAGCTAATGCATCTGTTTGTCATGGTTTGGGGAGAGTGAAAGACACTGGTGCAAATGAAACTGTCCAATTCAAAGAGCGGGAAAGAGGTCCAACATGAATGCAAACTCACTTTTATAAATTCCATGAAGCCCGATGAGATGTGTTTAAAAATGTTTCTCTCTGAGCTCAAAATCTTCAAAGCAGAGAGGATTCTTCTGCCTGCTGCTGACATACGAATTCAAATTACATCTCGACTGGGAAAATTTATACATTTTCAAGCGATAACACTAAGAATGAACGATTATACAATAATATAATGTGTTTGCAATTCTCATGAATCCATTGTTCTGTGGGTGTTCACGTTGCAGCCGAGATTATATTGTTTATCTAACCCCTCATGAATAAAACATCTTGTAGTCATTTTTACTGCATGCTGTTGCATTATATCAATCATTCACAAACCCTGTGCCCGTAATTTGATTCACAGTGTAATATTCATGGCAACAAAGCAGGCCCAGAAAAGTGAAACTGTGGAGACACTTGCATTTTTGTCACCTCTCTATATGATTTGTGGCTTATTCATCAATCTTGTGCATGCTGTTGGAGAGGGAAAAAAAATCACATTGTATATTGTTTGGGTTTCACATTCAGAGCAGATTGAATTACTGTGTCCAACATAATGCACAGTAATATGGAAAGCTAATGCTTGAGAATACGTTTACCATTACATAGGGCATGGTGGTATCTACTGTGGCCACCAGAGGGTGACCATGCATTATTTAAAGACTGGATGACCTGTATAGGAAAGCATAAACTCACAAAAAAGTTACAAAATAACATGCATGACACAGACAGTAGCTGTCACCAAAACAACATATGACCATTTATCTTATTCAAAACTCCCTTTACATTTTTAAGTATTTTCCTTGGCTTTCTGCACACACCACAGACAGCTGCATCAGAGCTCTAAGCAGATCTTTCCTTTGTTTTCTCCTCATTTGTACAGATGTTTTTCTTTCTGTCCTCCTCTGTAATAAACACCAGGGGGCCATTTAGCCAGAGATCACTGCGAGGATCAATGAAAATGTCACCAAACCTTGAAAGAGTGTCGGCAGCTGTGTCTCTTAAAAGCAGCAGAGTGAGAGGAGATTTAGGAGAGATCTTGTTCGCATTTATAAAACCTGGCGATCAATATCAATCAGCTGGCTCATCTGAATGGCATCATTTATCTTGTGTAGATGCAATTAGTCGTCACCATTGTGGCATTTCAGCCAGTATGTATCTGCCTGGTGTTTTGACACGTTCTCAGTTAAAATGCAGCTTTTTAAAAACTCAAATTGACTCAACATATAAAATATATGTGTTTGATGTGATGGTGCAGTGGTAAGTGTTTTTAAAAAAATATTTTTATTATGCTTTTAAACACAAACACAGACAAATCCAACAATACACAGTGGCCGCAAGAACTAAACATCTGACTTAGATCCCTGGTACATGGCATGTGTACACGTGTACTGTGGCAGATAATATAGTTGAAGAAATGCTTGCACACAATTACATAAATATGTTGTGGAAAATGTCATAGCATCTATTTATATAAAAAATGCTCAGGTCCATTACAATCAACAGTAATACAACAACTAAACATCTGGAGAGAAAAAAGGAAAAAATATATACTTAAATAAAGTAAATAAATTAAAAGATTTAGAATTTTAAGAAAACAAAACACAGAAATGAATAAATACAAACTGATCAACAAATAAACATATCACCTTATGACCCAAAAATGTCACCAGTTCTCAGTACCGCAATCTATCATTCTCATTAATACAATATTTGTGAGTCTTTTACCAGCATATTTAAAGAAGGATGTCCAAGTCTTATAAAAATCACCCATTTTACATTTAAATCTGTATGTTAGATATTCCATTGGTATTAGCTCAAATATCAGTTTATGCCATCCCACAATACTAGGTGGTCTATAATCAATCCATCTAATCAAAATATTTTTCCAGGCAGCAAATGTAAGAATACTGAACAGTCTTCTTTGATGAGAGCCTTTAGTATGGGGACTGGGTAAACCGAGGAGCATCAAGATAGACATTAAAAATCAAGTTAAGTTTACCAACAGTTTTACCCCAGTACTCTTCAATATGGATCCATGACCACACACAGTGCCTACAACTTCCCACCTCCACTTGACATTTTGAGCACATTTCCGTCAGTCTTGGATTCATCCTATGTCTAAACTGGGGGGTAATCTGTAAACGATGCAATATCCTAAACTGAGTTTTTATGGTTCTATCGCATACGGAAATTTCCTTCTCAAATTGCCATATTTCTTCCCATGTTGTTTAATCTACTGTGAGATTGAAGTCATTATTCCATACGTGTTGTTAATATTCTTGTTGCAAGTGTGGATTGAACTTCCAAGAGTAAGTACACTTCTCCCCAAACTTATCACATGTCTGATAATGCCCTAGCTCTTTTTGAAGATTCTGCAGGTAGTCTATCAATAAGTGGGTTCTGATGACAATTAAAATCCCCACCTACAATACAGAATTCAGTTTCAAGGTCAGCAAACTCCAAGAATGCGTTAGTGTTACCATCAGTAGGGTGGTTTAGTGGGGCATATATATTAAGAATTGAGATGCATTTTCCATATAGTACACCCTTAATAATAACATATCATCCACTGCCACCTTTAACACAAGATTCAAGTTTAATATTATTTCTTATTAGCAGGATAATTACTCCTCTACTATTTGAGGTGTAGGATGAAAAGAAAATTTATTCCTGGCCCAGTCCCCTTTAAGTTTAAGATGTTCTTAGTCCTTCAGATGGGTTTCCTGCAGGATTGCTATTTCCACTCCTTCCTTCTTGAGAGAAGTGAGGATCTTCTTTCTCTTCACTGGTGATCACTGCCCCGTTCATTCCAAGTACAGAGCTTAATACTAGGAATATTCACAATTAAATAAAACTTAAGCATATTTTAAGTTGTTGCTACTCATCACTGTCATATGTATATCATTATCTAAAGCCATTATCTGTCCTGTCTCTTGACAGCAAAAATAATACACTGATTAGACTGAGCCCTCCGTGAGCATGTAACAAAACAGTAGCCATTCTGTGAACACAACTATTTACAGACACTATTACTAGGTCCTTCACAGGCCATACTAAGACCTTTAAACTAAAGAACAAACAGCAGAGAGTAAGTTCAAACCCTCCTTTAGGGTGGAAGACCCCATGCCTAATGCTAAATGCAAGCATACCTTCTCCTTAGCTGGCACAGTAAGTTGAAGCAATAGTGACTGGAAATATATGAGAGTCTCCCTAACCCCCTACAGAAAAGAAGTAAAAAAAGAAATAAAATGAATCTAATGAAAGAGGAGTAGATAAGAAAAAGGGGAAAACATATTTGATAGGTTCGCTAACATTACAAAACATATTTGTTAGCATTGCCCATAAAATTGCTGAATGTATCACTACCCTAAGCTCAACCAACATCAATAATGGAGGGGAGTTTATGCTTTATAAAAATATCAACATCTAAATATTACTTTTAGGTTATTTCAATTTGATCCCGAAAGACAACAATGCTCATTGGTTTTGGCTGGTAGCAACTTGGCTAACTGTTAGCTCACCTATGCAAGTTAATGTTACCTTACTTCCATGAAAAGTGCTAATGTAAAAAGCAAATATGTATTTTAATATCATCATCATAATAAAGCTGTAGTAGCA
Source organism: Thunnus thynnus (assembly GCF_963924715.1). NCBI lineage: Eukaryota > Metazoa > Chordata > Actinopteri > Scombriformes > Scombridae > Thunnus > Thunnus thynnus. Next base: position 25,999,489 of record NC_089531.1, read on the forward strand.
GTCTAGTGTAAACTAATAAGTCACTTTTAAAAATTTCATGTTGGACATAGCACCTTGTAATTTGCACATCTTTGCACAGCTTTTTAAAACAAACAAACAAACAAAAAAAAAAACAACAACATTTGCAGGCATTGGCAGCAGGGCTCCCTGTGATGACATCACAAACATTGATTGGCTGAGGCAATTGCTGTCTCAGGGCTTTCATACAAAATGTTGCTCTCAGGACCAACCACACAACCACTTGGCAAAATCAGGACATGCTCGCATCACCTGAAGTCGCTGTGGTAAGTGTTAGTGTAAATAGGGTTGAATTTGAATATTATGGTGTAATATATGATGACATGTTGGGAAAAATAAGATGAGCTTCCACAGATGTGTCAACAGTCTGTAAAAAGTCAATCTAACTTTTAAGCTACTTATGGGGAACTTTAAGGGTCAGACTTAAAGTCCAGCATCAGTAGTGATTAAAGCTACAGCCAGTCATTGTCTGACTGGACTTCAGAAATAAAAGTCCTCAATCTTTTTCCTTGTACTTTAAAGGTACCCAGTAGACTTTTTGACCTTTAGTAGTGCTATGGAGCAATATTCTTATGAGGGGGTCCACATTTGTTTTTAACTTGTGCGTCTACACAAGATAACACACATATAAAGGCCAGATTCCATGCTATTTCACTGATTGACAGCCGGTGGTGGTAAAGCACCAAGAAACGTAGCTATATGCCAGCAAAAGGCAGAGTAGAAGAAGACTGTGAAAAGCAAACAGGGATGTAAACAGTGCAGGTTTTAAATTACTCCAAAATTATTTTATTAAGAAGGAAATGTATCGAACAAGTGCATACACAGTGTGTATTGTTTAGGTTTGGTTCCTTGGGCAATAAGGATGTCTGTAAAACTACAAAGATGAAGATACAAAGATGGAGTCAAATGGAAATGTGTGTTGTTTTTGCATGATATTTATTTGTGTAATGATACCAACAATAAAATAAAATAAAATCTGCACAATGAGAACACCATTGAATTTCAAATATGAATGCAATTTTAAATGTTACTAAGCATTTGTGACTGCCTCCTAAATGGTGTGCCCCTGCCCACTCTGTCATCCGTCCCTAATGATCAATAGAAGCCACTTTATATGTCTAGTAAGAAGAGGGGGTGATATTAACAATCATTTTTATATCATATTATTTTTTTGCAATTAATTAATTAATTAATTGTTTAGTCTACAAACTGTCAAAAGTTGAAGGTGACATCTTCATATTGCTTATTTTGTTCAACCAATAGTCCAAAACTCGAAGGTACTCAATTTAAAACAATATGAATAATGAGAAAAATTGTCACATTTAAGAAGCATCAACCAGTGAATATTTAGTATTTTTGCTTGACAGATGGCTTACAACAGTCCAGTAATTTTCTGTCAATCAAAAAATCATTTGAGGATTAATAAAATTATTATTCAAAATCAAAATTCTAAATATTTCAATATTTATATTTGCTTCATGTGAGCTTATCGTCATGTTTATTGGTCATAAAATCAGCAGATTATACAAATGACTGCAGGTTATGTCAGTATAATATATGCTGCTGCCAATGTCAACAGAGTTTAGACTTTCAAAAATGAATTATATCAGGATATACGTTATGTAGTTGCTTACAAATGCAATTAGTAGTTGTTTTTGCAAATGTTAAGTTCTTTAAATAAGTATTTTGTGCTTTATGCATAAACAAAACTGTATTTTTTCCATCATAGAAATATCAGTATGTAACAGAATGAAAGCATTTCCCACCTATGGAGCAGGTTACTTGTGTGCTTCACCCACAGTGGCACTGACAGCCGTTCCTGGCTGCCTGGTAAAAATGATTACAGTGCAATATATCATCCCGGGAAACTGCTACCTTTACTGTCACCTGGGATAAAACAATCCCCAAAGCAAATAAACAGGGGGCCTGCTGTGGTGATGGGAGCAGCGGCTGAGCCCGCAGCCTAGTCCCAGCCTCAGTGGCTCCCCCTGCAACAAAAGAGCAGACGGTGATTCCGACCTGGCTCTTTTGTTGGGGTCCACATGGGGCCATGATTAAAACAGTTCAACACACAGAGGGGGTCCGGCGGCCCTCCCCTTCCCTTGACAGCGGCACTACCTGCACCCTTCCCATGTAGGGACTCAGGAAACTGAGGAGCCAGAATTATATTCTTGTCAGAGCTGAAGACCCTTAAACTGTGTTAACCATCAGATAAATGACATATAAATGTAATCAAATCAGCGCATAACCTACATAACTCAGTGGGATTCAGGTATCCTACCAAGCTCATGTGTGAAACAACATGTTTGTCTTCGGTTGTTTGCATGTATCCATGCTGCTCTTGATAGGATTACTGACACACAGAGGCTGTCGATCGTTCTCTCCGCATAGATACATTCTGTTGTCACCTTGGAAGTTCAAAGTGAGGGAAGGCAGGCCCATGATGGGTCACGGTGTGAGAGAAAGAGTGTGTGTGTGTGTCCTCTTGGCCCTGATGCTCAAGTGTTGATTCCAGGCATTTTTGATTTTGATTTTGACATGTTTCTATTTTCCCAGATGTGTATTTATCTTAAAATCCCTGTGAATTTGCTCCTTTTATCAGACTTTAAAAAATGCTATTCATATATATTTTTCATGTATAATTGCTTAGAATGTCTGTTGTGTATATTACTCAATATACTAATTATTATTAGTCATTGTCTATTTTCCAGTTGAATTATTTGCTGCAGTGTTCCAGTTTCCCCACAGGGACCATTAATGTTTCCTCGCATAATGCTTCCTGACACATAATAATGAATCACTGCGCTGAACACCAACTCCATTGTGTATAGATGGGTCCTGAGTTCTCAAAAACAAAAATTAAAAATCATCAGCATGACAGCACATGGATGAAATGAATTATTCATGCATTTACTGTACAGAGAGAAAAACACACCTTATATAGCCTGTAAATATAGAAAACTACTATTTCCACCAGCACTTACAATGTATAGAATGTATTCATAGGCTCATTCAGACATGCATAAATAACAGTTTTATTGGCATGAGTGGTTTGTGTGGCAAAAGTTTGTTTTCTAGCAATATCAAGGTGTGCTAAAATTAGAATTGTAAATCATAGAACACAATGAATGAATGTGTAAAATATGAAAACATAGCAAAATATGAACGAAAGCGAGTACAATATGGTAAAAACTGAAAGAAAAAGGATCAGCGAATGTGTTTACAACTTTGGCATTTTCACTTGTTGTGTTGAGTTTTTAAGTGATCCAGGGAGACAGTTATGCTCTGCACTGATCAGTTGGTAACTCAAGCAGACATGTCCTCCATCTGAGGTCAGGTCAAAGGTCAGGAGAGTCTCAGGACCTCCAAAACAGACACTGCTCTCATGCTCGGTTTGGACTTGCTCTGTACTTCTGGAAAGTAGTTTGACATTTAAAATGGTATTCTCATGTTAAAGAGTGATTTATTTACAGTGTATTCTTAATTCAAACACTGATGAACTTACTTTTAAAGGTGGAGAAAATAAGTGTTCTGTTTCTGCACCCTAACATAATATAATCCCTCCTTGTGAATTACGAAGTATTTTCCACGAAACAGCAGCCAGTTTGAAGTAACTTCTCAGAGACAGAGGATGGTTGAAGTTGACAGAGAGGGAATGAGAAGAAGGAAGGGGGTTAAAAAAAAAAAGAAGAGACACTCCAAGATGAAGGGACAGCAGAAGAAAAGGGGCAATTACTGTTCCTTTCTTATGGAAATGGTAATGAAGTGGGACATGGGGCTCGGGACAATAGAGGGCCACAGGCAGGTTGAGCGTCACCGTGTAAACTGCTTCCTGTTAGGGAGCCATTTAGCCCTCACTTTTACTGACTAACAAGCCATCTCCAGGCCAACTACAAAGAGGCTTCCCCATCAAAGCTGGAGGCTGCTGCTGTCTGTGGAGTCCAGATAGGCTTTTCCCAGGCTGCTCACATTTAACGGCGCAGCGCAGTGCGGCGCAGGCCTTTAGGGTGCTGCTTTAAGATGTGTTTTCTTTTTTCCTCTCGCAGGGATGAGCGATGATGTCTTCTTACCTTTCATGTTCGCTGACTGATGCAAAAATGCCTGTGTGAGTTGTCCCCAAAGTGTCCCTCCGTGGCACAGACTTAATGAGCTGGGATGTCGAGAAGGATAAACCCAACTTAAATCACATCAACCACCTTTATATTTATTTATTTATTTTTTTTGTGAGAGAGATATTTTATGATTGATGTAGAATGTTTGGGGCAAAGATTCAAAGTTTATGTCAGAGATGTGCTGCTCAGAGATGTAAGTTGTTAGGAAGATGGAGAAAAGGCATAGAGCAGATATATTTTGTATCAGTTTTGTTTCAGTTTTGATGTTGTTTGCCTCGTAAAGATCACTGACTGCTCAAAGAGAAAGTCTAACAATAAGTATACCTTTCCATCAGCTGCACATCTGCAGTTCTCTGCACTGACAACTGGACCATGTGATGTGACTGAAGTGATATTGATGCTGATTGTCATGCAAGCTGAAGACAAATTTCTACTTTTGTGCAACAAAGGTGGACAATAAAGTTGATTTGATTAGATGACACTGAGCTTGTATGAGGTAGATATTTTGATAATAAGACCAGAGAGGAAAAGCCATTAAGAAAAGTGGCAAAGAACATCCAGAGTACAGATGTGCTAATCATGTGAGAAACATAAAGAAAAATACATAATTAAAAGTAACTACAAAGACTGGAAAATGTAAGATATCTGCAGTCAAAGTGAAGTCTGACTTCATTCTTTCTGCTTTCTTTTATCAACATTTTATTGCAGTCTTTCTTATATTTCTGCATATAACAAACAAACAACAACAACAACAAATAATCCATCCACTGGCACCAGACTGAAGAAAACTAATAAATGTTGAAATCTGCACACTTTTTGTTTGCCCAATATTTGAATATAAAAGCTATTAAACAATAGTGTATCATATCAAACTATACAATAAAGAGCAAATTAAATAGTCTGTTACAACTGAAAAAGACAATAAAAGCAAAATGTAAATGAACAAATCACCTGACGTCCATGTTCCATATTTAAAGGACAAGTGTGTTTGCACAAGGTTTGAGTTCTCCGTCTGCAAATCAGATGTTGGCTGGTTTCCATTCTATCAGAAGAATCTTTATTTGAGGAAAAAATGCAGAATTGGTGTTCAGTGTGATTACATACCTGGTGCTAGTTTCACGAGTCTGCTAATTGATTTTTATACTGCCTGGTAATGAATGGAAGCCAATGGATGCCTGGAACAGTAAAAAAAAAGTGCATTCAAATGACTGAAACATGGTAGCATGGGTTACTAAATGATTAACTTTTATTTAAAGGACAGGTGATTTGAAGAAAAAAAAGTGGAATGGCCCTCTAGACAGTGAGTGGGACTCTGATTTGCTTCTATGGTTGTCACATAAATGTTGATGAGTTGAACTTGATTCTGGTCTTTAAAACATCAGACTGAAACAGGTGCAGGCCTTTCACTTTAATAAACTACAACATATATATTCCCATTCTCCATACGGTTGCAGTGACATTTATTTTACACACTGATGTTCCAGGAAAATAACATTTTTCTGATCTGAAAATTTGAGCTTGCTATAAAGGGACTGAAGTCTGGATGAAGCTGGAGCTGTAATCGTCCCTTCACCACCACATTGAACAGTAGGGGGCAGTGCAGCGGCTGCTCAGGGGGGACGCAGAGGAGCTGGGAGGGCTCTGTGCTGTGGTAAAACCCCTGGCAGGGTTTTGGAGAGGGGATGGGGGGGGTGGTGGGGGTCTGCATCTATTGTCTTTTAATGATATCCTTTGATGTGGCCCCACTGTTTGCTGTTTGTACACCTGGGCCACTGCGCCTGCATTCAGATTGGCTGTCTGCTGGTGGAGGGGGCGACTCGGCATATTCCAGGTAACACTTTCCAGTCAGCTGCTGCTGCTGCCTGGCGTGGGAAGGCAGTAAAAGCAGCCCGGCCCCCTTTGTTTACCTCCTTCAGTTTACGGTGCTGTGGGGGCCCCCCCTTCCTAAAGCCCTGCCTGGCCTCCAGACTCTGCAGGCAGACGCTGGCTGCCTCTCTGGGGCCCCTGGACACCCGTAGAGGTATAGCTGCCTGCCGGGGTGCACAGGCAGCGATACTTCCTTCCTGTAGAGCAGGAAATGACCAGGGCCGATATGTATGAAAGAGGCATGGACACAACAGACATGAGATACAGAAGCAAAGAAGGGTTTTGTGGGTAAAATGCCCAGATTAAAGGATAAGTTAACTTAAATTGCAAAAAACACATATTTTGTCCATTTACTCATATTGAAAATTAGCAATATATGTAATTGTGTTTTTTGTTGAATTTTTGAGATATTTATCCATGAAATTTCTGCCTCTGTGCCTCCAAATAAAACGATAGTGATTGAAATTTAATTTGTGCTTCTGAAAAATGACATCTTTGTCGTCTCTTTGGAAACAGCTTTCCAGGTTCTCTGCATGATCCTCAGATCTCACAGTCAACTGTTTTCACTGGAACTACTTTCTGCTACATTTGAGTCCCCATGAAACTGCTCACGGCAGGAAACTGCCAATTATCTTCACTAACTGTGCTACTAACTGACTAACAACTAACTGTGTCACCTTCTGGCAAGTCAAATTGCTGACTTTTTAAAATATAATTCTCAATGAGTTTGGGCAGCAGAGATGAATCTCTACTCACCTCTATTGTATTCTGGAGAAAGCAGAAATCTTGGTGACAGATACTGTAAAACTTAGCACATAAAACCTGAAACCCCTTAATGCCTGGATTCTGCAAGTGAGAGAACATGTTTGTGATTTGAGTGAACTGAAGCTTTTAAGAGTTGTTTCTGCTGAGGAAAGTTATTAAAGTTGGTTTTAATGACTTTTTTCACTCTGGCAAAGATGACAAAAATTGAAAAATTATATTTACATTAGTGGCTCGTGACCCCTAAAAATGAAGCAAAGACTTTTTGCAAACACTTGTCATGGTTGCACACTGTATTTTTATTTATGTATTCAGGTAGTCTGATTGAACTCAAGATATCTTTTTTAAGAGAGACTCACACTCAAGAATAAATAGATACAATATAAGCAGAGACAAACAGAAATTTGCAACTACACACATTTTATATACATAATAAACATACATTTGACATCACAGAGAGCAATTCAAATTAGCATTTAGAATTCTTGGATATAATGTTTTAAAATGTTCAAAAAAATAGAGATTATTTGTAAAGTAATGAGTTTGGTGTTTTTACAAAGCTCAGTCTGAACATGTGATACATTATAATTACTGTATTTGGATATGATCAGAGAACAGAGGTAGACTAGATGTCCATATGACCATTGTAACCAGTTCAGTTTAACATTTTGGAGTCCTGAGGAGGTAAAATAACCTGATCATTTATAAGAAAAATAGCAAAAATGAGAGAAACGTGAAAAAAGAAACATAACTTTGAGGAGCAGATAGTTTTCTTGTGACTCTTGTGGGATATTCTACCTCAAAAACTTTGTAGATTCTTGCAGCAATGACAGCACAAAAGTCCTTTTGGAACATATAACAGTAGCTAAAGTACTTTTTGGTTCATAATCTTTAGTTTTTATCTTTTTTTTTAGCATTGTATTCCTTTACTCTCCATTCATATGTGTCATTTTTTATGTTTAAAACCTGTTTCTTGCTGATGTCAGATGTTCCAGGTGGCTCACATACTGTATATAAGATGCTATTATGAATCATCCATAGGGGGATAAGAAAGTGATCCTGATAGCTCATTGGCCATGCATCGGAAGGTGACACCATGTTGTGTGAACATCTCATTTTAATTGTGCATTTATAGAGAGAGGAAGTGCCGCTGGAGGAGGAGGGTGATGAGGCGGCTCTGAAGTCACACGTCCTCTGACTCTGGGTAAATAATGTTCCTGGCTGCACCTATCATTAATCCTCTGTCTTTAACACTTACTGTTTGTCAGTGGAAACTGGTCTCGCTCCTTTTGATCTCCCCCCTGACCATTCAGCCCTCCCACTAAAAAACTCACCAGAGAAAACTCAGAGAGAGCGTCCTGTAGCAGGGACTGAGACTGCGGTTATAAAAAACCTTCTGCAGCAGACAGCGGGGCCCGGTTATGATGATCTGCCCCAAAGTCATGATTAATATCTGCTAATATTTGCTAATGTCTTTCACAGCTTCCCAGAACAGCCCGAGTCGATCCTTCTTCTCGTCAGAAGGAGATAGGCTGAAGTGTGATCTCACTCTGCAGGGTCCACGGTTAATATGTGTGGGTGTGTGGGTGCATGTGCACACAGCTGGGCTGCAGTGAGGAGATTTAACTGTGTTTTCTCACACACTGGTGTCTGCTGACCTCAGCTGCTCATATTTACATCAGGCAACACTGATCGCAGTGGAAAAAAAAGAAAGAAGAGGAAACAGGCAAAAACAAACCTGCAAGGAAGGAAAAATCTGTCTGAACTCTACAGGACTGGAAATCATAAATAAATGAGGATTTTCTCCTTTCCTTGTTTTTCCTTTTTTATAAGTCTGTGTGTAATATTACTGATGATGATCTATATGAATCAAAATGTATAAGCAATGCTGACCATAGATGTGTCTGTGAATACAACCCGTGAAGACCACCAGCACACTTGTAGTGCATTACTGAAACCATGTAAACAGGCCCTGTCTGTCAAGCTGTTGTTGTTGTATTTCTTGCAAAATAAGATAAATAATCACAGAAAAATCATATGAAAAACCTTCAATTGAATATTTAATGATTAAATTACAAAATCAGAACAAATTTGAGGAGACTATTATTTAAATTTTCATCAATGAAGCTAAGCAGCATGTGTCCCTGAAAATAAAATATTATGTTTTAAAATGAAAAAAAAAAGCATTAATTAAACATCGGCTAGTAAATCTGCTGTAACTCATTCTGGCTAATTGGTCCACTGCTCTTATAATTAATAGGAGCATATTGTCTTTTATTAGGTTTATTCCTCTCTTGTCATTTTTTTCTTTGGTTTGCTGTATTTTCTCTCATAATAAGCACATTAACACACGTTGAAATACATTCACAATGGTGGAAGAAGTATTCAGATCATTTACTTACATAAATGTAGCACAGTGTAAAATTGCAAGTGAAAGTCTGCATTCAAAATTTTACTTGAGTAGAAGTGCAGAAGTGTTAGTAACAAAATGCACTTCACATATCAAAACTAAAAGTTCCCACATCCTATGTCACGTTACATTATTATGTTATTGATGCATTAAAATGTAAGTAGTACAAGTGGAGTTCATTCTAACTGCTTTATACACTGTTGGCTAATTTCATTGATCACAAGGCTCTATATTTTTTTGAGATGAACATATGTTTTGTTTGTGAAATCTTAATCAAAAAATCTGACAAATAAATGTATATGAGTATGAAGTGAAGTAAGTATAAAGCTGCATAAAAGGGTCACTTTGCACCATCACACAGACAATATACAAAAGTCAAAACAACAAATACAGCATGAAACATGGACATGCAAAGACAGAAACAAATTACAACTATAATACTATTCAAACACTATAAATACAACAATTTAATAGCAGCAGAATAAAATGTTATACAAATACACATAGAAGCCTGACACAGGAAACTAAAGACTAACATAAAGTTCACAGAATGAACTTTCACTGTAAATTGAAGATAAATTAGTGGCCTGTCTAAAGACTGCTGTGTCTGTACATCATTACAGATTTGAATGAAACATATGACTGTAAGGTTTAGTTAGGTACATACATACATGAATTCATTTATACTCTTTTCTCTCTGTTACTGTCTCCTGCATGATGAATCAGTAAAGCCTCAGCTAATCTCTAATAATCTTGTAATAAGCAACTTAATGGGCCCAAACTGAGGAGAGATTTCTTAGAATATTTTGACATAGAATGAATATTTTCTCTCCTATTTATCATTCATGTCTTAAATTTTATATTGTTTTTCATGAATTATATGTTTCAAAGTTACAATCCTAACATGTTTGTACCTACAGCATGCCTCGCCTCACATCTGCACTTACATTTTCTCATATTTAAAAGCTTTTTAAGTTCATTTTTTTCATTAAAATGATGCATCATGATGTTGATACAACACACCGTCCTCCTCAGCAGAGCTCCTTCTCCAGACCTGACTCAGTCAGTCCCTGCAGTGTCAAAGCTGAGCCTCCTATCATTAGCATGCCAAAGGTCTCAAGGTCTACTGTAGGGCACCTAGATGAGGGCCGGTGGGGGCCGAGGGGGGGCAATTACTGTCCCCACTAATTCTTTTTATCCCTTTCAAAGGGACGGGTGATTAGAAGAGGAAAGTTTAGATTTCCTGAACTTGAAGTGGAAACGCAAAAGTGACAGACGAAGCTCAGGGCTCAATCCACATCAGGGAGGGCTGGGGCTGTGTGTGTGTGTGTGTGTGTGTGTGTGTGTGTGTGTGTGTGTGTGTGTGTGTGTGTTGGGGGATCTTCAGTCTTTACTGGTATGGGATGTGGGGAAGTGGCTGGTGGTTCTTTCACTTGCTGCTTTTTCTCTCTTTACACACAATGCTACAGTTACAATCATAGAGTGACATTAAAATACAGCAACATTTCTTTATCACAGATCAATGTTGTTCTAAAGTATTATTCTCCTGCACTTTACTTGAGTATTTCCAGTTTAAGCTTCTGTATGTTTCTGCTCCTCAAGTTGTAAAATATATGATCATCTCAGTTATGATGCATTATCAAACTGCCAAAGAATCTATTAGTTCCACAAGCTACAACATTAATATGCATCTTACTTATGAATGCTTAACAATAATCTAATAATCTAAAAAATATTAATATTACATTGACAAGGGTCAGTCTGCAAAATGGGTGCTGTTTTTAAATATTTTTAGGCATATTTAGTTGATTCTTCAGTAAAATATTCACTGCATAATTTAACTTTTTAAAGGAGAATTTCTACATCGTGTAATTATAACTTTTACTATTCTAGTACTTCTTCCACTATTGTCTATGATCCAATAGTGATTTAATAATGATTTATTTCATAGAAACAAACAAGAACGAGAAGAAGAACTTTTATTTTAACATTCACATGACAATTTAAAACACATTGATCTTCTTCACTCTAATCCTTTTAGTTTTAGTTTAAACTTTATTCAAGCAGGAGAGCCTTGTTGAAATTAAAAATGTCTTTTTCAAGAGTAACCTGCTCAACATAGACAACAGTCTGAGCTGTATTGTTATTTTGGGACACTGAAATCATGTTGCTGTCATTTTTTTGGGAGGGGTGGGGGGTAGTTAGTAAACCAGGGGGAGTTTGTTTTCTACTATTAAAAATGCACACACACTGTAGGATTTTCCAGTAGTTTTAGATTTCATATGTTTTAATTTGACTACTTTTCAGACAATAATAAATTAAGATTTCAATATTTCTCCACCAGGATGTATAAAAAATTACAGAAGATATAATTTAAAAGTTAACTGAATTACTAAATGTAAAAAACCAAAAAAAAAAAAACAAATCTAGAATTTCAGAAAAACATAACTTGTGTTTGTGTCTTGAGGTTTGTAAAGATTGATCCAGGCAGCAATTACAGACTAACAGCTACCACAAAACTAGAATTAAACAAAAAATATGAATACCGGATCATGAATACAATTGTCAGTGAACATCATATATCCCTGAAATCCTTCTTGTTTGTCTCTCATGTTTCCTGTATATCACATTCTGTAGGTTATATGTGATTCATCTCTGGGCTTTATGATGTTTAATATCAGACACATTATTAGTATAACATCACTTTGGGCTGCTTACAGCTCTGAGATCTTGTTATGATTTGTGCATATCAGTAAGATTTCAGCTTCTGTTACTGTGTTTGTTTTTGTCCAGTAACCAGCTTATGTCATAATTTGTGAAAAAAATGACTTTTGAGTGTGTTTGTATGTGTGTGTGAGTGTTTTCTCTTCCCAGGGCTGACTCATCCGCCTCCCCGTGTTTACTTATTTAGGCCAGCGAAGTCCTCCTGGAAAATATGCATCGTTATAACTGTCCCTTTGTGAAGCACCAGACCTCTGCAATATTTCTCACCTAGGTGAGTGTGTGCCGATGCCAGAGCAAGGACTGCATCGGTTAACCCTCAGCTCGCTGGGCAGCAACAGTGTGTGTGTGTGTGTATGAAGAGAAAAGCTGTGGGAAACCTCAGGTAGCTTTTTCAAATAAACTTTCCATTTCAGAGCAGACGTTCGCTCACTCTGCGGGACGGAGATGCTCCTCCTTTACCTCAGTTTTGGCTTCACCTGTCAGTCAAACTGCTGAAAAGATGTTTCGTGTTGTTTTGTGCTTTACAAAGTTCTCGCCGGGCAACACCTGACAACCGCGGCACACAGCTGAAGTTCAGCCAGGAGAGAGTTTTGTTGCTGCAGCTACAGATGACTCATCCCATGACTTACTGACACTACTTGATCACTCAGTTAAATCTTAATTTAGAGATATGAAGCAGCTTCCCGTTATGTGTGACTTTGTGAGTCGGGGGTATGCAGAGCCTGTAGGCCCGGTCGGCGGGGGCTATGTCCTGTATGCAGCCGCTTTTTAACACTCTCTGTCTCTTTCTCTCAGCCTCCAAAATAAAAAAAAACACACACACAAACACACACAGGGGGAAAAGGAAGAGGCCGCTGAATGATACGGGATGGAAAGGTGTGAGAGAACCCCTTTACATTTATGGCCTCTGTAGAACTGGAGGAAGTGGTGTAGTAAAGTGGAGTCACGCTCCAAAGCCCTCACTCAATTCCAAGTACATCACAGACAGTGGAATCAGAGGCGACGAGAAGAAAAACAGGAGGGCTCACATCTAAAACACAAAACCTTTGTCGGCATCAATGGGGCCAATTTAAACACTGAATACTGTAAGTCAGGTGACGGCTGGGAGCTAAATATTAATACAGAGTGGTGGAAATATTCAGATATTTTACTTTAAGCAAAAGCAGCAACATCACGATGTAAAAATACTGTGTGAAAACTGTGTTTCAAATTGTTTAAAAAAAAATTGTTTACTTCTTGAACTGAACCAACCATTTAAAACCAGTTGATTATGTGAAAAATGCATCGTCAACAAAGATGAAAACAGGTCTGATTTTCTTAGATACAGTACATAGTGTTCACATGGCAGTGACATTATGTCAGAGTATATAAGTATAAGCAAAAGTCCTAATTAAAGTAAGTGTTATTACTGTATATATATTATATTATTGGATTGTTATTACTGATGAATTAATGAATAAGCAGCATTTTATGTTGTAGCAGGTCAAAGATGAGCCGCTTGATCTACTGTACCTACTGTTAGATAGTTTAATCTCTATAGTCAAGCATCATATTTTATAAAATCATAATAGGTTTTATTTGTAAAATCTTAATTAGCAAAGTAACTAAAGCAGTCAAATACATGAAGTGGAGTAAAAAGTACAATATTTACCTCTGAAATGTAGTAAAGTAGAATCATAAAGTAGCATAAAGTACTTTACTCATAAGTACTACTATGTAAAATCTTCCATTACAAATTTTTACTTAGGTCAAAATACATGAGAATAAGCAACAACAGCATAATTATTATGTACTATATTACTGGATTATTAGATTGTTAGGTTATTACTGAGGCATTAATGTTTAATGTTGTAGCAGGTCAAGATGGAGCTAGTTTATATATTGTTGGGTAGTTGAATCTATAATAATTTTTAGTGGTGAAAGAAATATTTAGATCTTTTTCTTGAGTAAAAATAGCACAGTGTAGAAATACTCTTTAACAAGAGAAAGTTCTGCATTGAAAAGTTTACTTAAGAAGAAGTACAGAATTATTATCAACATGTTACTGTTGTAGCTGGTGGAGTTAATTTGACCTACTTTATATTAGTTAGGTAGTTTAATCCTTAACCATCATTAAATGGTATCATTTAAAAACATGTCATATGTCTTCTGTGTAAAATCTTAATATGAAAAGTCATTAGTGACTATTTCTGTTACAGTGATGTGATGAAGAAAAGTACATGTAAAGAAGAAGTTCAGTAAACAGAGTAAATGTGTTTCGTTATGTTCCATTATTGCATATTTAATAAACTCATCAGTTTTCATCGGCAAAGTAACGATGGACAAACACTGCTTTGGTTTTCATGTTTTGCATCTTTTATCATCTTTCTATCTATATTTTTGATCATTTCTGAAGAACATTGTATTGCATATTTTGCATGATATATAAATGAAGAAAAATAGAAATGTTTTATTATTTTTATTAAGTGGAACTGTCAAATAAACATAGTGGGAGAAAAGTATTATAAAATGGAAAAATAAGTGTAAGTATAAGTCAAATCATTCAAAATTGTTGAATTTCTTCCCACTTTCTATCCTGAAATGTGGCCAATAAAAGGCAGCAGATGTATAATTTTTGTTGGTTAATGATTTCACACAGTGAGACTTTTCCATAACCTTTAGTTTAGTGAATTGATTTTCCTGTTTAAACAGTAGAAAAATGTTGATTGTCGAGCACTCGGCCTCCAACTGGCTGAAATATTTAATATCAGAGCCTCAGAGGGAGTCATGCAGGCCCATTATGCAAATCCTGGCATCACTTGTGGGCCGTCCACACTTTGGCACAACAGGAACACAGAGTCTGTCCTAATGGCCCGTACTCAGTAAACACAGGCCTTCTCCCATGTGGATTTGAGACAACAAAAGATTAGCAGTATTTGCAAATATACAACTGAGTTCAAAGACACGGCTCTCTTCCCTCGCTTCCCTTCTTTTGTTTGAACGCACAGCTTTGAATGTGTAGGCCTTCCAATGCAACACACTGATAGATTTTCAGGTACCAAACCATAAATAATAAACTTCATCCTAGCAGAAATTCCAACAGCAAAATAAATCTACGAACATCTATGAAAACTGTAAAAACGTGGATTTCTTACGTGGAGTTTGGTTCAGGGAAACAGATTTCAATGTATTAGGTAAAGAGTTGATTTTATAAATTGTAAAAATCTGTTAAATTGTAGAGAGAGGTGCAGTCTGGTGTGGGGGCGTGGTTTGGAGACGTTGAACCCGGTCAGAGAGGCGAGGTGTGTGCGGCCAAACCACGCCCCGCATCCCCATGAGGTCCCTGGGGGCCCTTAAATGATGAGGCCTCAGGGTTTAGAAACCAGTATCACTCTGGCCTTATCTCTCTGTCAGCCTCAGAGTGTGTGAATCTTGGATTTGGGTCTCTCTACAAAGTGCTTGGAAATATGACTTCTTCCAACCCCGACCAGCGCCTGGAGCATCTCCTCAGCGCCGTGGAGAGCGAGTTCCAGAAGGGCAGCGAGAAGGGAGACGCGTCCGAGAGGGATATTAAACTGACGCTGGAAGATGGGGACTTATGGAACAAGTTCAAAGAGTTAACCAACGAGATGATTGTCACCAAAACGGGAAGGTAGGTTGAACACAGCAGCGTCTGGGGAGGCCGCGGCGGTGTCCTCTGTGCGCATTTTACGCACTTTTTACGCACGCACAGACTTTTCACTGTGAAATCACATGTTTGTCTGTAAAAATGCGGTTTATTCTGTAAAGCGTTAATAGGTTTTCAGTTTTTCAATGGCTAACAAACAAGCCCACACACACACATACAGGTGCTCTGTCAAAACTGCAGCTCCAGAGGCCTTCGAGGCCTTTGGAGGTTTAAAAAAAGAAAAAAAGGAAACATTGATTGAGCTGAAATAGAAGTATGTGTTTAAGAACAATCTCGGTAAAATACACTCACAGACGCCTCAAACAAATTTTCGTGAACTCCATACTTCTTGTTCCAGGAGGATGTTTCCGGTTCTCAGGGCCAGTGTCAGCGGCCTGGACCCGAACGCCATGTACTCGGTGCTGCTGGATTTTGTGGCCGCAGACAACAACCGGTGGAAATACGTGAACGGGGAGTGGGTTCCCGGAGGCAAACCGGAGCCACAGAGCCCCAGCTGCGTCTACATCCACCCGGACTCCCCCAACTTCGGAGCGCACTGGATGAAAGCGCCCGTTTCCTTCAGCAAAGTCAAACTCTCCAATAAACTCAACGGGGGCGGACAGGTGAGGAATGAATCCATAATAATTAATCACAGAGATGTGAATAACTTTTCTGAAACCTTTATTCTATTATTTCACCTGCTTTACATTAGGCCTACATTTGTTTAGACTGAAAGACGTATTCATTCAGTCTTAAACTGGTATTTTATAACATTATAATGAACCACTGGAATAAGACTTGTGCACTCTTCCAAACTCCATTCACTTATTTTAGGATTTGTCAGGATTTATTCAATATTTTGACAAAATAATGTGAATTATTTGTGTCAAGAGATTGGCACTTTACTGCTACATTTTCACTTGATCTGAGAAATACACTAGGCTAACTTTACTAGTTAAAATATGACTGATGCTGTTTATAAACACATGGACAAATAGTAATATTAATTTGTGTTTTTTTTCCATAGATCATGCTGAATTCTCTGCACAAATACGAGCCGAGGATACACATCGTGAAGGTCGGAGGCATCCAGAAGATGATCAGCAGCCAGTCTTTCCCCGAAACACAGTTCATCGCTGTCACTGCTTATCAGAACGAAGAGGTCAGTTGTACTAAATGCATTACATCCTCTGAGTAAAATCCTTATCAACACACACTTGTCTTAAATATTGATTGAAATGCTAACAGCTCCATCCTCCTCACAGATCACTGCTCTGAAGATAAAGCACAATCCTTTTGCTAAAGCCTTCCTGGATGCCAAAGAAAGGTATGATCATAAACCATTAACTCCTTATTTTTGGCAAGTCAGTGTACTAATAGAACAGCATCTAATATTATTGTTTTTGATTGCAGGAGTGACCATAAAGAAGTCCCTGATCACAGCGCGGACAGCCAACAGTCTGGCTACTCTCAACGTGAGTTTCTTTCTACATTTCTGAACATCAGCCTGAATGTGTTTTTTCTAATATCAGATTTCCAAATGTTAGGTTAAGGAAAACAGCAGGAGTGGTCCTACTGTGCTGGAGCATTTGTCAGAGATGCTCTTTGTTGCTTAATGAAGAGGAAAAAGTTAAATTAAGAATTGAAAATATCAGTGTTTGTGCAAAAGAGCATCTGGATGTCATGTGAAATGCCTGCAATCATTTTTTAAAATGTATTTTCATACCGGGTGCTGTGATGTGTTGTATGACTGAACTGTGTTTGCTGAATTCCACAGTTGGAGGTTGGTTCCTCCCGGGCCAGACTCCCATCTGCCCCAGCAGCAGCCCTCCTCAGTTCAGCGGCACAGCGGGCCACTCCTCAGGCTCCTACTGCGAGCGCTACTCCAGCCTGAGGAGCCACAGAGCCACCCCGTACCCCAGCCACTACCCCCACCGCACCTCCAGCACAAGTAAGACCCCGCTCAGACTATATATGTATATATATATATCTTCAACTCATCATGTTAAACAACAGAATAAACAGGAGAATTGGCATTAATTATCAGTTTGTGCTTCATTTCCAGACAACTACATGGACAACACTTCAGGGACTCTGCCTACTCATGACAGCTGGTCTGCTCTTCAGATCCCAAACTCCACAGGCATGGGCACTCTGTCCCACACCACCAACTCCACATCTAATTCAAGGTGAGACTCTTAACTATTTACAGTTAAACCAGTCCTCACGTTTGGAATTAGAAGAAGCTTCATCAGAACCTTTGAATTTTGTGTAAGAGTGTGTGTTTATTAGTTCAAGTGATCCACTGTGTAAGACGGTGGCCTCCTGGTTTGATGTTTAC
Source organism: Thunnus thynnus (assembly GCF_963924715.1). NCBI lineage: Eukaryota > Metazoa > Chordata > Actinopteri > Scombriformes > Scombridae > Thunnus > Thunnus thynnus. Next base: position 26,017,368 of record NC_089531.1, read on the forward strand.
TTTTGTCATACCCACTGTACCACACTGCCAGGAGCTCTAACGTTTCCTCTTGTCAGTGTGGACAGAGAGGAAAAGTTGTACTTTAAGACAAAATGGGATATATAATTAACCATTCTTTTTATCCCTCTCATCCACAGTCAGTACCCCAGCTTATGGTCGGTAGCCGGCACCACCCTCACACCTTCAGGCTCAGCCTCTGGCTCCATACCCGGTGGTTTGACCTCCCAGTTCCTGAGGGGCTCCTCCTACACAGGCCTGACCTCTTCGCTGCCCGTCTCCTCGCCTTCCTCCATGTATGACCCCAGCCTGAGTGAGGTCGGGGTCGGGGAAGCCCAGTTTGAGAGCTCCATCGCCAGGCTGACCGCATCCTGGGCGCCTGTGGCTCAGAGCTACTGAGAAGCTGGAGATTCAACTCGGTTGCTCGGCGGGAAGAGGACATAGGACTAAAGACATAAACAGACCTCCTGGGGATGATGTGGAAGACTTGCAAGCATCCCTTTTGGCTCCTGTTTGTCAAAAAGCATAGATTATTCATTCCAGCTTCTGTAAATGAAAAAAATATGTTACGTATGGCTGGAGTCATACTGAACAAAGCTGATGTGCAACTTGAAAGACAATCCATCTCAATATTACACTATAATAAGCCTTAGAATAGCTGCATGGTCAGAACTTCCTCTTTGCTCTTAGTAATTCCTAACTGTACACATTTATAACATGTTTATGACCTTTTTCACTCCTATGGCTCCACTCAACGCAAACTGAACTGAACAATCATTGACATTTTTCTTGTTATCCTTAAATATATAAGATGAAAAAAAAATGGTTCTGCTAACACAAACGTGTATATGTGTGTAAATAGAATAAATTAACATCCAGTGTTTTCCATAGAAATGTGCCTTTTCTGATAGCAATACAAATGTTCCACGTTCAGACCGAGAGACACAAGTGCCTTCTGTATCCTGGCAGGGTTTTGTCTGGTTTAAAGACCCCCTTACACCCCCCTCACCCCCCCTGCAAAAACACATGTACATAACTATCTATTTGTATTTGAACTCACTGTGAGTTTTTATTTATGTCATTTAATAATAAATTAAAAATGTTTGTTTTCTCAAATGGGTTTCATCTTGTCTGTTTCATGCAACCTCAGTGCTGTAAATTTCAACTGCAGGAATGGGCTGTTTATCAGCTTTAAGAGTTACTATAAGTATGATTTTCATCCTGACACAAAACATTTTAATACACTTTGAAAAAAAGCATAAAACACCTCATACCCTTACCAGAAAGACCCATCATCTGTAAGGTCAAAGGGCAAACAAGGGCCACTGTGGTTTAATAAATAAGAAAAACATCAGGGGTTATGCAGCAGACATCCTAGAATAACCCACAGGTTTAGTCTCCAGGTGTAACTCTCACTTTGCCCTCCTGCATCAGACCTCAATCATCAAACCCCCGCAATATGAGCTGTCTTTAAATAACGTGCCGCACAGCTACGCTAAGTGAATGTGGCTTCTTTGACGTGTAATCGAAATGATGAAGGTGATGGAGAAGTGTCCAGTTTAAGAAATCTGTCGGGATACTTTTCCATCACTGGCACCCTTTTGTTACAATCTGCGTTGTGGTGTGACATACAGCTAACACATTCAGATCTGCATGTGAGGAGAGTCAAAGGTACTGAATATGAACCCAAAATGCTAACACCTGGGATAGAATGAAAACAAATGAGATATGAACATTTATGCAGCCGCTTTTCTCGGGTCAGGTTTAAAATGAACAGGGGTGAAACGGACACAAGCTAAACTCAGTTCAGGTTTTGCAGTGTAAGACTCAAACCATGTGTTATACTGATAATAAGGTTTATAGCATGAAGTCATTCTATGCAGATAAGATAGTTGTAAGAGAGATGCAAATGAAGTAAAAATCTTCCAAGGAAAAATTAATTTACTGAGTTGGGTTTATAATCGCATGTTTGATCATCAGTGTTTCAAGCTTTTTTTGCATTTATTACTATTTAATTTATTAAAATCTAATCCTACATAAAAATAGATACATAATAAGATGTGCTTATGAAAAGTGCATGTACACATATGAAATAAAATTACCATCAAAATTCTGTTCAATTTCAAAACACAGTATCATAAGTAAATGTATTTTGCTTTACAAAGGAATACAAAAAAACATAAAATAAAGTATAGATAAAAACAGCACTTGCAGCACAAAGCTCAGCTGACGAGGGAGAAGAAAAAGAAAGGTTAAAATAGATAAAAAAAATAACTCTATTTCATGATTCAGCTTCATCCCGCAGCTCACCTGAGGCCGGTGGCTTGGCCGTGCACTCATGATGTCAGTGGTGTGATGTGTGTGTGTGTCAGGTCCACAGAGGTTGGATCCCAGAACAGTGATGGAGTGGTCCTCACCGAGGTGCAAATGAAGGCTGGAGGGTCACGGGGCCACAGGCAAACAGTAATGAAGCAGCAATGTGACCTGCAGCTGGCGGAGGCCGATCAGAGCGGAGCAAAGGTCCCCTCATGAAACGCTGACATCTCCCAAAACCTCCACTTTACTGCCTTTCCAAATTTAGGAATTCATCTCCTAGCATAAACAAAATACAGTAGCTGTCTTTGTTCAAGCTGTCAAATGACGTGTGGATTTCTGTCAATACACCAGTGTCACTTGAGGTTATGAAGATATTCAGATGAGCCAAACTGAATGTTTTCTTTTTTTGCACTTTTTAGCAGTGGTTGAAGAGGTTTTCATATACCTCACTTGTATGGTAAAATAGCAATACTACAATGTAAAAACTACTGCATTTCAAGTAAATGTTCATCAGAACAACAAACTACTCACTATTTATTATATTTTACTATCATTGATACATTAATGTGTAAGCAGCATTTTAAGGTTGAAGCTGGTCGAGGTAGAGCTATTTACCTAATTGGGTAGTTTAATCAATAACTATGCATTATATTTTAAGCATTGTTGATTGTATGTTTTGTATGTAAAATCTTCATTTGCAAAGGAACTAATAACTATAGCTGTCAAATAAATGTGGTGGAGTAAAACAGGAGTACAATATTTCTCTGTGGTGGTGACATGGAAATAATCAAGTATTGCAGAACTGTACTTAGTTACTTTCCACCACCACCTTTTAGTGGACAGTAGTCACTGAACCAGAGCATCAAGCAAAAACAGCAGCAAAACAAGCAGAAAACACAGCATTGACATATTATTACCTCATAAAATGTTATGTTGCAACATTAGCTTACATTTATTGGAAAACAGCATTAATAAGAGTAGAAATCAGGGTCGGAAAACCAAAACAACGCACTAACATAAGCTAAAAGGCTCCGCAGAGCTGTAGAGATGGTGGTAATTCTCTGTGGGTTCGTCACGACTGACCCTGTCACATCACACATCATTTTACATCACAGTCATTTGACCCATTGTTAATATAAAAACATTGATTTGTGCAGCTTTAAATTGCTGCTTTATTTTCTCCAGAAACCATTATATTTTATTCTTCAGGTCTTTTATTTATTTTAAACTTTCTGTCCTTTCATTCCAGTTTGACTTGTGTAATGAAGTGACATGTAGTTAAAGATACTCACAACATAGACTTTTACACTTAAAGAATCCAATTTTCACTCATTTACTGTGGATGATGCTTAAATCTAAGTTTCAGCTTCTGCAATTAACATGATTTTGATATTGACCAGTATTTGTGAATCATGTTGGGCCATCCTGAGTATGTAACACTAGTATGTCTACAATCTCAACCAGATATAGAACACAGAGTAAAGCCTTGAAGTATTTTTCGTCAGCTGTTAGTCATAGAACCAAAGGTTAATGCTGAAATACTTTATTTTGTTCAGTAAACAAAAGCCAAAAATAATCATTGAGTCGTTGTTGTTTTGTGTGTGTGTGTGTGTATGTGTGTGTGTGTGTGTGTGTGTGTGTATATGTGTGTGTGTGTGTGTGTGTGCCTGTTTATGAGCAGTTGTCCAGACTTAGTGGTGGAGGATGTTTGCTGATGGTCTTTGCTCAGTCTGGAGCGGTAAACAGGTCCTGCTGGGCCCGGGGCCATCTCTGCCCTCTCAGTTATGGTGTGTGTGTGTGTGTGTGTGTGTTTGTGTGTGTTGATCTGAAGACCTCGTGCTGACTGAGGCTTTTGTCTTCCATGATGGTTGTTCTGCTCTGCACACCCCAACCTGCAGCCTCTGTTGGCCTTCACTAATTGACAATTGGAGTTTGACTTTGCACGCCGGCCTCCTCTCCACCCCTGGAAGTGTGTGTTCCAAATACGCTTTACAGAGTGTGCCCAGCACCCAGGTGTGGAGGACTGAGGACTATAAACAACAGAGGCAGATGTTGGGTTGGGTCAGGGTTGCCTAATTGTGCCTGCAGTTATAGGTTTCAGTTGTAGGAGAGGTTTACCGTAGGGTAAACTCACCAAAACTACATTTTCCATCAGATTTATTGACAGAATTGGAGTTTATTAATGACACAAACTCAAAGTATATCAACTGCTGAAAGAAAAAAATACGATACAGACAGGAACTTAAATCAGACTTGTGTTTTCATCCAATGAGCCAGCATGTAAATCCAAATCTGACAGATGACAGCCTCTTGTCCCATCTTTGTCCTGGTGTCCCCTCACGTATCCCTCCTCCACTTCCTGGAATAAGGCACCCTTATGGAAGTGGAGAGAAGGGCGAAGCGGCCTCCACAAACAGCACGATTATGATGGTGAGTCACATTGTGGAAGGCCTTGCTGGTGATTTACGAGGGGCCGCTGCCAAAAATCAAGTCGTCAAGTCTGGAACAGCGAGTCAGCGCAGCGGTGGGGAGGTGTGTTTGCAGACCGCCCCCTCGTCCGCCCAAAAACCCCAACCCTGTCCCTCTGATGTCTGTGTGCCTTCGTTAATGAAGAAATTCTGGTACCTTGGTGAGACATTGCTCTCAGCTGAGCAGACTCTGCCTCCTCCGTGCCCTCAACCCCTGTACAGTCATACAGCTGCCCCACCCAACCGCAATCCCATCAGGCCTCTGGCTTGGCCTTTGCTCCCCTATTGAAATACTTAATAGGACAACTGGAAGTTGGGCTGCTATATTTTTTTGCCACCAACATGTCTAAATCTTCAGGAACTGATAAAAGGTTTGGAGACAAAGCAGAACAATAACTGATGGCTGACAAGATATTTTCTTTTGGTCATTAACTTTTGAGGCAACTCTGGACTTGAATGGTTCCCAAATTTTTATTTGTTTTCAAATACAGGCAAATTCCTTTAAATTCCACTGTAATGATAAATGCTTTGTGTGGATGAGTTCTGCACAGGCCTAAGATGCAGACCTGGCCAGTACCCTGTCTTTACTGAATGCCACTAGTCCTGCCAAATTTAAGACCCAAACCTGAGCTATATTTTTGCTGTTAGCTCACCAGGTTAACGCAACACTTTGGCAATATTTTGTTAGGTTCTGTTAGTAGCTCGAAGCATTATGGAACAAAATGGCCTGAACCTGACATAAAATGAGATACTTGTTGGGAGATGCCGTGTTCGAATTAGGTAGCAGAACAGTTTTTTAGATTTTCAAATGTTCTCCCAAATTCCAGGCTCTCACTGGTGTCCAGGACGAATGATAAACGTCATTTTAAAAGATAACATTACAGACAGAAACTAATGTTCAGTATGATCAACAACTCACATATGTGTTCTGTCAATACCAGGTGCTATTTTGTACAAATGTAGAACAACTTTGGTATAATTTGACTTTGAATGGAAGTTGCGCACTTCTGACCCCATCAATTTGGACAGAAGTAAGACATGGGTGGGTCAATATGACGACCTAACAATCAACAATGCACATTTGGATTTTTTTCACATCTATGTAGATCAGCCCATTAACACATTGCATTTCCTTAAGTTCCTGCTTTGAATCATATTGAGTGATTTACAGTTAAATATAATTTATTTTAAGCATGTTGTTACTGAAGAGGGTCGAATGAAACAGCTGTTACAATTGTCCTTACAATGACTCCTGACAGTTAAACCTGACTTGCTTCTATACTGAAAAACTAAGCATGTGTTAAAGTACTAAATAATCTGTAAAAAGATCATGACTATGACACATGAAACAATAAACACAACTTGTCATTTGAAAAATTTAACATTTGAGCAAATTTATTTACCGTGGGTGAAAACAGCTTTTTGGGTAAAACTCTGAAAGTATGACATATCCATGCAAATTTTCACGGATCTGGTAAGTGTCACGTGCTGTACCTGCTGGCACAATTAGACATATCAGACTTGTATGGGCTCGGAGATAACTGCAGTGTTACTTTCGTCCTGTGTTACTTTCAACCCAGTTCTCCTCTACATGTATATGCATGGTAATGCAAGAATAGCTTTAGCATCAGTGGTTTTAACTATAACCCACATTAGTGTTAGCTTGCTGTCCTTTGCTATTACTAGCAGCTAAATTATTGTTTTGTCAAAACAAATTTGTGTGTGTGTGTGTCCTAAAAAATATAACAAGATTTTTTACAAAGTGTTAAGAACTGATTATTGTCAGTAAAAACAGTAGAGCTTTATTCAATGTAGAATAATTCATGGTGCTGGCTAGCTAATGTTACTGCTGAGTTTAAAGCCTTTTTGCTAACATTTTCTTGTTTATTGCTATAAGTTTATTGCAATATAGTTTTAGTAATTGTCATTCAGTTATAGTTGTAGATAGTTACTGATAGGGGGGTGTTTGTATCATAAACAGAGGCCAAAGCAGATTATTGCTGGTAATAACTTGGTTTGGTGTGAGCATTAACATATATATTGTGACACTTCGCCACCTCAAAAAGAGTTGACTGCATGACGCCTCTGTCTGTGGGGCTGCAAGTAGACACTGAGTTGTTAGCCTATATATAAGCAGTCACAAACCAAAAAGGTTGCAAATTACAGATTTTTTTTTTTTGTCCGATCACTGAAATCAAACTGCGCCTGTTGTGTTCACTATAACGGTGCCTGAGAAACTAATCAATATGCATGACACACAATAAATGAAAGTTCAACATGCTCTGTGGTAATACATCTCAAGTCCAAACATGGTGACCTGCATTTTGCAATCAGCAGGTTGCTCTTTGCTAAAAAACACTATTGTCCTGATGAGACAGATGTCCGAGGAGTGTTTTTGAACTACATGAGCAATTTCACACATTAGGAGGACTTGCTAGCCAGCATAAGCTAATGTATGTTGCCTCTGGTCACCACAGTGATGGTGACAGACTCTCACCATCCTGACAGGCCAGTCCAGTTAGCTGTGGACAGTCACACAAGCAGAAAAGACTTGTAAGCAAACTGGTCCTCACTGAAGTAACATTTAGCAGAGGTGCATGATATCCAGTGTGGTCTGAGTGAGAAACCGTGTCTTTCACTCATTGGTAGTAACATGCTGATTATCCTCACGGTTCAGAATGATGTGTCAATCACGGCATTAGCACAAGGGGAAATAGTACCTTTCAAAAAGAGTAAACCATACATACTGAATCTGAATATCTAAGATTGGTGGTTAAAATAAACTTAAAGGACAGGTTCACAATTTTTCCAGTGTGTCTTAAAACAACATGGTGTCCATATGAACAGTGAAATCCACAGTGTGTCCACACAGTCATTTTGTGCAAAAATACCTTCAGATAAACATCTGCCACATTCACAGTCTTTTTAGCATCAAATTCCCTCTTTGTGTTTCCTCAGTGTTTCCCTGTTGAGTTGCGGTGGAAGTATAGTAACAAAAAGAGAGTCTTTGGCACTAAAAAGACTGTAATGTTGAAAGATATCTACTTGATTTGACTCATTTGGACACTGAAGCTTCATATTAGCTTCAGATAAACTTTTAAATACATTTTTTTGCACAGAAGGAGGACTGTGGATTTTGTCCCCCATCACTTACATTGTAAGTGCATTATAAAGACATCTTCTAATGGTCAGTAAGAACAGGAGGAATAATTACAGTAAGAAAAACATATTTCAATGTTCATTTGGGCTTCTGACTGTTGTTTTAAGACAGACTTGAAAAATGTGAACTTGTCCTTTAATGTAAGCCTTTGTCAGTAACATGACGGATGCTAAATATAATATGGTAATTCTAATATATATAATGTATATTTATAAACCTCAAAGTGTGGGGACTGATTGCATACAAACACTGCAAATAATAACCTAATCATCCCAAACCACTTAGCCTCTCGCACCTTAAGGAAAACACTGCTCCCTTGTGGCTTTAAGTTAAAAATATTTCCAACCTGGTGTTTTTCATATATTTAAAGGCCTTTTTGGCCCCTGATGAAGGCGTAAATTGAAATGTTGGGCTTTGAATAATATTCAGAGCCCTCCCCCTCCAAAAAAATAATAATACTCATCAAGACTTTGGGTGTGATTTGATCAGATTTCATTTACAATTACCTGCCAACATACAAACAATCAAATTGTCTTACTGTATTAAGGGTTAGAGTTTTATGCTGACACATTTTTCACATTCCAATTATGTGATCATACAGTACTTATGTGATAAAAAGCTAAAACGTGTTCATACATATGTATGTTCTGCAAAACACTTGGTGTCAATACTTTTGGTTTTGCAGTGTGTTCAAGGCAGCGATTGGGTAGCAGTCAACTCATGTTTCACATATTCAATGTGAAGTGAGTGCCATCTATACACACACTCACACCAGGGTTTACATAATTATGAATTAAACCTCTTCTTATTGTAGGGCACTAGCTCTTGGATGCCATCCAATAATAGTACACAGCTGAGTTCAGTGACTCTGATGGCTGGTAAATCTTGGCCTTGAACTCTTCAAGGTTGTGAACTTCCAAATTCATTGGTGGTAAAAATATAAAAGTGAGCAGGGAAAGAGCAGTGCAGTGATTTTAAATTCATTTATTTAAAAAATCCAGACATCTTTAAATATTGCAGGACATGCAAAGGGAGAATGGGTGCATTACAGAAAAAAAAACAACATGAACCCATATGCACTTAAGACATGTAAATCAAAACACATGAAGGAGGGGAGGGGCTGCTGCCTGACGCTGGCTCTGGTTGTGATTCACGTGAATCACAGGCAACATGGATTCTACAGGTGAAGTGATTCTCAGCTGAATTTAGCTTTGGAGAAATCCATCTCTGGATGCTGAGCCATGAACCTGCAGACACAGAGGATGCAGCAGTCAGAAACAATAACACAGGAAAACATGTCGCCGCCCGAGCATGACGCAGTCAGTCTTAATTGAAATTATGTTCCCGACTGCTTTTTAAGATACAGAATAATCTATTCATTTGTTGCTTCATTGAAATACTGTTATGCTCTAATCTTAAAACAATTCTGACTTTGTTCAGGTAATGTTACACTATCATTCTCTCATTCATTTTTGTTTTAACAATAAAAACTTTTCTCTTGCCAGTGTGATTGTGATTTTGATCAGTATTTCCCTGCTGGATGCAGAGAGGAAGATTCTTTTAAACATTAGCACCCCCATCAGGTCAATGAGTGAACTTTCTAAAATGCCCCCTCCATGTTTCATCAAATCAGACCAGGAATGTCTGAGATGACATCACCTCACTTTTCACTGCATGTACTCCATGTGGACTACAGTCAACACAGCAGTATTACTTTTAACCCTTATAAAACGATACAAGATCATTGGAGGCTGCTTTAACAAGCTTTTAAGAGGAAGTTAATATAACAGCAGACATCCCTGCTCTGGTCTCAACTGAGCAGCACAGGAAGAAGAGGGGTTATATACTACTAACAGTGATCAGAGAGCGTCCTTCACATCCTTCTCACAGTCAGGCCTTATCTCAGTGAACTACTGCTCTCTGTAATATTTGACATCACATATGGACCACTGACTCAGAGGAGGAACAAAACTACTGTTTCTAAAAATACTGACATCACAGTCTGACTGTCATGTTACGCATAATTAGGACATATTATATGTTCATGAGGTTAATTATTTTAATTATGTAGTTTCAAGATCATTCTTCTTCAACTTGTAAAATTAAAGGAGCAGATTGGTGGGTTAATGTTTTAGCTCATTTACTGCACATTTCCTGCACTTAAAATTAAAGCTGATCATTCTCTCTAAGTATAATATATATTTTTTTACTCTTCAGATGTCTCACTTAATTTTACTAAGCTGTCAAAATACATTTGCAGAGACTTTAAACATCATAGAGGTAAAGTAATCCATCACAGGGAACAACATGCTGCCTTTATGTTTGTGTTTTTACATTATGCTAACAGCTAGAGCTGCAATGATTAGTTGATTATTGATTCGATGCCAACTATTAAACTATTTTATATACATATTAATACCAACTATTTTGATGATTGATTAGTTGTTGTGAGTCATTTTTTAAGGAGAAAATTTCCAAATTCTCTGATTCCAGTTTCTTAAATGTGAATATTTTCTGGTTTCTTTAGTCCTCTCTGGTAGTTAACTGAATATCTTCAGGTTGTAGACTGTTGGTTGAGACAAAACAAGACATTTGTCACATTGTGCTGTGGGCAACAGACATTTTTCACCATTTTCTGAACAAAACAACTAATTGATTAATCAAGAATTAGTTGTTAGCTGCAGGCATAAACACAGCTGGAAGCAACCATTTGTTTTGTTCTTGATGGTGTGTTCAAAGACATTCGGACATTTGTCACACTTGCATTGTTTCCTTCATGATATCACTGTGTCTCTTCAGTTTTCCATTTTTCAACATCATGACTCATCATTGCGTTGCAACTCTCTCAGACAACTCTCAGCTCTCTACAATGGAGCATCCTTGAACGCACCACTGATTTTTGCAACTGAGTAATTATTCAAAAATGAAGGAAAACTACTGTGATGGATAACACATCTCTGCTTTTACACTGAATATCACTTTGCAGACACTAAAATAAATTAAAACTAATGACGGCCTGGAAGGTGGAATTTCAACCTAAAAACTTTAAGCAGGGCATGAAGAATGGTTGGGAGTAATACACACAAAATGTGTGGTTGAGTGAAAGATTAGAAGCTGATCAGATCAGATGTGTCATGTGTGTCTCTGGAGCAGGAAACTGTGTATGTAGCTGAAGCAGGTTTCTTTTATTGAGCAGGTGAGCCTGACCTTGAGCAGAAACAGATAACACTGAGGGTAAGACTAGACAGTCACTTATTATAAAATCTTTATACATCATAAAGCTTCTTTTAAACTGACAGTGAAAAGAATGTCTGCTTTGGAGAGTCACCCAATAAAACACTAAAGATGTCAGCTGACACGAAGAAGACAAAAAGATCTTTGAAATTTAATGATAACAAGAACCGATCCTTTCTGAAAAATCCAACACACATAAAAGTATATTATTAGGTAGTGACACAATGCTAGAAACTTACTTTTTAAGAATGTCTTGTTTCTTCTGCTCTTCAGATGTAGGCAGACCCATTGATTTCTGCCTCTGGTCATACATCATCTTCTCTACCATGCCACGCGTCTCTCCGTCCAGGTCTGACAGCTGCTCAGCAGGAAATACACACAGCGTGGATGAAGCAGAGAGGATGAGATGGAGAGATGGAGCAGGACTTGTCAGTTATCTTTTTCTTAACTTTTAAAACCTCAACTAGTTACTGCAAAAGCAGCTTTCCATCACTTACCTTTGAGTTCTCTGGACAGATTTTCTTGGTGTTGATTTCTGGATCTGTGGTAATGATCTTGTTCCACCACTCCATTTTATTGATCTGAAATCAAAGAATGTTTAGTCATTTCATTTACTTCATTACTGCTAAAGAGACACAGATAAATGGCTGCGATGTTTCTACAGTTCCAGACAAACTCTGTCGTACCTTTTCCAGGTGGACTACGACAACCTTGCCGTCATCGAGGAGCCAGGAGCTTTCTTCTACCTTCACCTCGTTGTAGAGCTGACCTTCAATAATGGGAGGATGTCCCTTCAGGCCCACTTTGAGGGAGCGTCTCTGGATGTCCACGACCACATCTCTACCCTTGATGCGGAACTTCACATCAAAGGGCACCGTGAGCTGTGGGAGGATGTTAAAATAATGCGTGGCACATTAGATTCTGTTTTGTTGATGGGAATGAAAACTACTGTGGTAAAGAGCTAAAGGACACAGGGAGGAAGACACCCGACTGGAAACTTTTGTTTGGCTGAATAAACTGGATCTGGGCTGTTAAACAATACACTCATCACTGCAATGTAAGCTTAAAGTTTGTTCATGTGCAGACGCTCAAAAACAAAAGAAATGGGGGAACGGGGACATTATATTACTATACATGGCTTATAGCACATGTAGCATAATATAAAATACATATAATACTGTTTATACAAAGTATGACGTTGTGTGACACCTGCACATACAGTATAGTAGGAGTGAAGTTTTCAATTCACAGACAGAATTTAGACTTTTTAGACAACTGACATGTTGTCTCTGAACTTTCTGAACGATGTAGTCCTTCTTTTTACAAACACTCCATAAAGATACGTCTTCATTTCAGATAATGACACATAGGACAACACCTACAATGTGCAGGGCAAAGCCCTACACATAGAATTTGGATTATACGTAGAATATGTAATGCAATCTGTGTAAAAATACATTTCCTGCTACTGATGATCAATAGAACATTAGTTACCTTAAACATGTTTGGCTCATCCAGACATAAGTCAGAATATAGTAAACACAAAATCATAAAGATGTTATGTTAAAAATGGATTTGATTATATGTTCTAGTAGCTGTATAACAGCACGTCTCCGATTCCAGTTCAACTGGAAACCTTTGTTGTATGAGACACCTCTCTCTCTCTCCTCATTTTCTGTCTGCATCTTTATTGTAACTGCCTCTGACGAAAGGCAAATAAAGTCAAAAAATGATCTAAAAATAAATAAATAAATAAATGGATTTGGGTGGCAGAGGGACAATGCACTCGCCCACCACCCGAGGTCTAAGCAGTACAACAAGAACTGGGCCTGCTACGATGACACAAGAAGAGAGGTGAAAATGCGTCTCGTGATGTCACAGTTAAGGGTTTTAGGGGAAAAGCTCGTACTCCTGGAGGCACAAGTTGAGGATGTTGACACACAGGAATGACATGTGAAAGCGCTGGTAAAGGCACTTACATCAACTTCAGACAGAGTCTGTGTCCACTTGTAGTTGGGCAGGTCAGCTCCGTTTCCTGCATTAGGCTTCAGTTTATCTTTGTCCTTCTCATCTTCCTCTCCCTCTGAATCAGACTGAAGAAATGAACAGATTGGTTACCTGAGTCAGACTTAACTGTTCATCAATACCAAACTCTTACATCTTTTGTGCCATGTTGGAAATTTCGCTCTGGAATAGCAGATATACTCACCCCCTTCTCTTTCTCTGCTTTGTCAGATGACTTGTCAGCGTTTGTCTTTACACTCTCTACTTTCTCCTCTTCTTTCTTTTTCTAAAAACACACAGCACACAAATAAATTCATGTCATGGAACAGTGGCAGAGATTCACACATGAAGGGCATTAAATATCTCCCACATCTCACCTTGTCAAGTTCAGACTGAAGTTTCTCTGCTTCTTCATCGGTCAGTTCCTGAATTCTGGGACCGTCTTCGTTTTTCTTCTTCTTCATCTCCTCCTCTGCTAGCTTGGCAGCTCTTTTGGCTTTCTCTTTCTTTTCCTTCTCCTGCTTCATTAGCTTTTCTTGGTGGGCCTTCAGCGCTAGCTTACTGTGATGGGCGTAAGCATCCTTCACTAGCTAAAAGGAAGAGGTGGAGAGAACTTGGTGATGAGTGGAGGTGTGGTGCTACCAACACATCAGTCTGTGTATTCAGTGTGGGGACTCGAATGTCTCAAAAGTTTTAGATTTGGTTAACATCACTCACCGTCTCTGCAGCACCTGAGTCGCCACCGGTGAAGAAATCTGTTTTGCGGCGGAGGAAGCTGAAAAACGTGTTTACTAACTGTTGAGAAAAAACAGGATTTCACAGATTCAGTCTCACAGAATATGACTTTGTAGTGGTTGCATGACTGGACTCTGACAGCTTTCAACAGAAGGAAATGCATCCATATTCATCAGCTTAATGGTTAGTTTGCTTTTCAACAACAAAAATAATGTTTTCTCAGTTTTTTCTTCCCATCTTTTCAAATTTTAACACTGATTTATTATTTTATCTATTTGCAAATTAGGGATAAAATGTGGTTGTGCAAACCTTTAAACTAGAGAAGCTCCATCCTACCACTGTCTCAACTGTCTCATAATATACATTTTCCTTCATTATTAAACACACAAATGAAGGAAAATACAGATTCTTCTAGAAATGTCAGTCATTTGACACCACTCTGACAAGAACCAGTATCATAGAGATATCTGATTATGTACTGAATAACCATAACATTTCTTCCAAGCAAATAGAACGTCTAAAATGAGTTAGTTAATAGCTAAAAATTATTGTTAGATTTAATTGAAATTTCGTGCTGCTATGTAAGTCACATGAATGCCGAATTTGCCACAAAACCCCAATAACTACACACGTCAGGTTCTGGTCTGTCCAGCTACAGAGGTTTTAGATAAAGACCACATTATCAGCTAAACTACAAAGAATTTTAATACATTGTCGTTTTTTGTGCATGCTGACAGGCGAGGTGTGCCTGCTAGCTCACAGGCTAGCTACATTAGCAACACGCTGGATTACCTCTTGTACTCCTCCTTCATGCTGCTGCGCCATAACCAGCAACATCCCGTCATACTTTTCTTCATCATCACCCATATTTGCAGAATAATAATTGGTTTACTAAGATGTTACTTGTGCAGATGACAAGCAAAAAGTTGAGTTAGCTGTGAGGCCCGTGAAGTCACGTTACTCACTTCCTGGAAACAAATCCCGCCTACTCTCCTTTCGGCCAATTGGAGGAATGGATTTTAAGTGACAGCCGCTACTTCCAATATAGTGAGAGTATTGGTTCAGGGCGGGACTAAAGCGTCCAGAAAGGAGAATTTTCTAGAGAAGACGTGAAAAACCGTGATTGAACTGTAAATTTCATTAAATCAGTAAATCATATTATGCTATCCTGAGTATCGTTATTGACGTAATTTTCCTCGCGAGTTCATAACGACACTGTATTGGACATTTATAACAATAAACCATCCACTCAACAGCAGCAATAATAGAAACCTGATACAATAAGTAATAAAACTTCATTACATACATTTAAAAGTGTTATATATCTAAATATCTAAAATAAAAATAAATATAAAACGTTGCCTCCCGTAGTATCAAAATATTTGCCAGGTGCATTAAACGTAGCGGAATGAAACTATTTTGTTCAGTTTAAGGACCAATATATGCTATATGCTATTTCACAGCAGACAGTTTCTTGTTATAACATTTTATATTTTGCCTCGATTTTACCACATTATTATATGACAGTAATAATTATTGGAGTAACTCCACACAGTTTAAGCATTTAAAAATGAGTCTCGCTATGCATATTTGAACTGATTTAAAGCTCTTGCACACCCACTGCACAGCTGCTCTCTGCTATTTTGCTCTCAGTGTGGTAACTACTTTGTGTATATGAATTTGATGACCTCAGCAAATTGGTAGCATTGTTCCATCTACTTAAGAAGAGGTTGAGTCATGGCCTTTAAAAGATTAAAAACAGTAACACAGATGACATGAAGGGACAGCACAAGGTATTTAGATTAAAGTTGAGTTGGGTTTTCTGGATGGACTTGCAGGCTTTCATGTGGGATGGAAAGCAAGTCCAGTGTGGCTTTTTTATTTTTTATTTTTTATGTGAGTCTATGCGCCAGTTTTGCTGAGGTTCCAGATTTTTTCCAGGTTCAATCAGCAAAGCACTTTGCTCCTCTGAAATTGGAGGAATCAATGGACAGATGAGTGGATGGAAGTACATGGTTCAAGGTTAAAGACTTTTTTTTGTCACATGTTCCAGTGCAGTGTACACAGTAATAGCTTGGAACAGTCATGTAGGACCGAATATAGTGAAGAAACAAAATACAAACATACAAACAAATAGTATAGAACAAATAAGTTGAGGATAATGGTTTCATTGAAAAGAATAAGCAATAAAACAAGAACTTTGAATTTCTGTTCAAGGTTATGAACAATGTTGAACAAAGTTATAACTACAAGTAAAAGGGACATTGGTACTGTATGAGGTAGATGAATAAAACAGAATAGTGTCAGGATACTCTATGGGTCAAGGACTGGCAATTGCATAAGTGATGGTATGCATAGGAGTGGGGTTAAGTTTTCAGCATTGAGAGTTCAGGAACCTGATGGTTTGGGGTAGGAAACTATCTCCCAGTCTGTTGTTGCTGTGCTGATATGCCCAATGCTTTTTACCAGACAATAAATGAATAAGCAATCCATGGCTGGTGTCCTCAAGGATCTTCTGGGTTTTCACCCTGCTTATACACCACAGTGATATGTTAAATCCAGACTATATCTGTGGTAACTTACCATGTAAAACCATGAGCATTAATACCAATATTCACAAGCCACAAACAAACATCTTTATTTGTATTTCAGTCATACAGTATGTAAGTAATGTATGTTTGTGTGTGGTGGCTCTCAATGTACTTACACACAACAATGTTCAGGAAGATGCACATGGACATAAAGCTAAAACAAGGACAACAAACTGAACAGAGATACTTTAACAAACATAAACATATGATTATTATGTACAAGCAAGTGGGTGAAAAAATAGATACATAAATATAGAACCAATAAGGGGCCAACAACATTCAATGCCTATATACAGGTGAAACCGTTTCTGTAAACTGTAAACAGGATACAAATTGAGCAAATGTGTGTGTATGGGTAGAAAAGTGACTAAAAGTTACTTTATATAAATACAGTAGGTGGTTATGTACAGTATACAGCCTGATCAAATATGCAGTAATAAATGATATGTATACATGTAATTGCACATTTTATATTTTAAACGTCTGTGCAGCTTTGATAAATATTCCTCAAGTCATTTTTAAAAGGAGTAGTTTATCCAAGATATGCCTGTGACAGGAAAACAGTCCTGACCAAATGATTGCACAGCTAAAAGAGAACCACATGGCATGCAGCAGCTGCAATCTCTGGCAGTGCCCAGTTACAAGTGGCTCCCCACAGTGTACAGCCAAGACATCTTAAACAGATTGGATGACATCAATACTCTTGTACATGTGGATAGAAATCTTATTTCAGCAAAAACTCACATATTTTGAAACACTAACAAAGCTCCAAATGGAGACCTTGAAAGCATAGTAGGGGTGTGATAAGCTAATAGGCCCTATACATAAAAGAAGAAAGAAAGAATTAATGTCAGAACTGACAATACAAATCCTGTGTGATGGCCCTCTGGCTTTGCCATGGCCTTTAGGTTTGTGTTTTGTGTCTCCCTTCAGCTCCAGGATGGTGGAGACTGTATTAGTGCAACTGGGTGCACCTGGCCAGCCCATCCAGAATGCACTTAGGATCAGCAATCCCATTCCTTCTCTCTCTCACTCCATCACTGGCTCTCCCCCTTGCACTTAACCCAGGTCACAAAGAGTTAATAACACGGAAGTTCCTCAGCCAATCAGAATGCAGGTCCACAGCACCAAAGGCAGGCTAAACAGCATAGGCTAGTCAGGCTCTGCTGAGTGAAAGAGCTGCTTTGACAACTCACTGGGGAGAATATGAAAATGTAACATATAGTGTGTTTTATTGCTCAATGCTTTCTGTGGATGGTAAAGCTACTGAGGCATAAGAATACTGTGTGTCAAGTTTACACTGTATAGTTTAAAATCAGTGCAATATTTTTTTTGCTTAATTTAAATTTTAATTAATTTTAATTAAGTTTTTCCCAGAATTATTTTGAATGAGGTATACATTATATGTATATATTCTGTTGAATTTAAAGGAATTAACCATTCCTAACTATTCAAAAAGGCAATTGATTAATGATCAATTCTGGCCAATTCAATGACTGCAGTTCAGATTTTTTGAGTTGATTTGAGGTTGATGATGAGCCAACCCAGAGGCCTCTAGATCCCTGGATTGAAGAGCCCAGAACCAAGAACTGCCAACCTTACCCTGCTCCTGCTATGGTAGTAGGGTAAAAAAAATCTGCGCAAGGCCAGCACCATTCTTACACTCATCTCCCAGCACCACTTTCACAAACCCCAATTTCCAGACTTTAACCCCCTTTTGACTTGACTTGGAAAAGACACGTGCCTTCTGCATTCTTCTTCAGACACATTATCTGTGTCTGTGGAAGGACTGAGTCATAACCATCACTGGTTTGAATGTGCAGACTGTGTCTTTACATTATTGATATGGTGTATTATTGTGCCTTAGTTACAGGAATAGTGAACTATTGTAAGTTTGTAAGGTTATTGTAAGATTGAAAAAATACTGAAATGGGTATTTTGTTTCAATATTGTTACCTCCTTATGTTGGATCCAAATATTGAGAATTGAGATTCCAAATTAGGGCTGGATATTGCCACTGATCTCCCAAGTCAATTCGATTTTGATTCAATTCTTAAATCTTATTTCTTTTACATTCAACAAGTGAGCAACACTACAGGCTGAACATTAGAGGCTGGACTGTCAACACATTTCCCAGTTATAAAACTATGGACCAAAGATTTTTTTCTTAAGCAAATGCAAAAAGATTAAAACATGACAGATCTATGTTTTTTAGGCCTATGTGTGCAAAACAGTTAAGGCAGAATAATAAAAGACCTGAATCTCTAGCAAGGGCTTCATCATTATCAATATTTTAAAAAATAAATGCTATCCCATACAGCTAGGCATGACCTGTTAGTACCAGCTATTTCAATTTTGTCAGGCGCATCAAACTTTAATGATTAGTGTGAGCACAGACAGCAGAAACCGAAAGTCTGCTCATTAATTCATCTGCACTGTTTGTGTTTGTGTTTGTGTTGACAAGACATCAGTCTGATATCTACAGATAGCTGCTTGTTAGTGTTAGAGATGGACTGAATACAGTAGTACCTGCACACTGCTCAGTCGACAGTCACATCTCGTAGTCAGAGATAATCTTGTTAACAAACATAAGGAGTGAGAGAGTACAACACAGGAACTGCAGTGGAAACATTAAAACCATTACTATCTTACATTCATGCAGATGATGATTACGTACCATGTACAGTATTTTGCTAGTGTTTACACAGACAATTGGGAATAACACAACTAAATCTATTCTTGCTGAATTTATAGGGCTTGCTAAATTGATCAGTAGGGATTATGTTGAGGTTCTTAAAGACAAGTTCCTAAATGTTCCTAAATCCATCACACTGCACCTACTGTAGTGTTAGGAGCTATATGCTACACTCATCTTTACACCATACAACACTACACATTCACACATCCACTCACCAGCACTACTGATCTACTGATTGGCTATTTCATATATTTGATTAGCACATTTTCTTGAAATTTCTTTAAAAATAAACATAATTGATTGCTTTTTCAGTACAACTGTGTGAGTCCCTACAGACTACAATTACATTACATAACATTGAATACAATGTACCGTTGTCACATATCTTCTTAAAAGGTAGGACTACCTTTTTATGAACTGAATAATCAGGCCAGTAAATTGCTAGCACACCAGTCAAGACATATCATCATCTCATCAAATGTTCATCACTTAATACATCCCAGACTGGGATGTAGGCATTTCAGAATTGTATGTTTTTTTCGATTAAATTAAAATCCCATTATTTAAACAAAAATAGGTTGCTCCTACATGATGCCAACCCCATCGAATTTTATAAAGTTTATTCACATGTTGGCACCACCATCAGATTATTGACTTATTATTGAACTTTTAGCCATGAGATTAAGGTCTTCCATCTATTTCTCCTGATCAGACTGGATTCGGGGATAAAGATATACAGAAACAGAGAGAACAAGAATGTGTATGAGGGAGAGAGAGAGTCACATATGGCATGTTATCATAGTTGCATACACTGCTGTACAATAAGAACACAGACAGCCTTATTCTACCAAGTCTCCAAAATGTGTCTTTATTAAGTATAAGAGTGAACTGAGCATATTCAAGCTGTTTTTTACTTTTTTCATCAGCTTTTATTTGTGAATAAGCATTTTTAACTCATACAGTAAACAGTAAAAATAAACATCAACATCAGAAAAGTGACTTTCAAGTGTTAATCTTTGTATTAAGAAACTCGTTATTCAATTTGGCACTGCATGCATATTCCTATTCAGCAACCTTTGGTGGTGGAGCATTCCTTTGCTGATGTGAGCTTAAAGAAGACTAACTGGTTTAATTTCAGTAATTAATACAGATCTTTACCATATATATTCAAACTCATATATGATAATAACAATAATAAACTTTATTTATATGGCATTTTTCAAAACATAGTTACAAAGTGCTTTACCATTAAAACAGAACACATTATAAAACACAGAGATTAAAACAAACTAAAATGCCATAAAATATAAATGACTTCACCGAAAAGCAATTTTTAAAAAGTGGGATTTTAAAAGTGATTTAAAAGATAGAACAGGGTCTGGACCTTGGAACAACAAGGACAGACCCACTTTTAAAAAATTTAGGAACAGAACCTGTTGACAGAGAACAGTTTAAAATTTCCAGAATAGATGGGGGAATTAAAACTTCCTTTAGAAATTTTATAGGAAGAATATATAAAGTGACAAGTGGAAGGTTTCATTTTCTATATTTCTAATAGGTGTGGGACATACAGTAGGAGTTTGTCACAAATGTATCATTCTTGTATATTAACTCAAAGTATGTAATAAACTATTAGCAAAATAAGCAAAGGAATGCATTTACATTTATAAATGAACAAAAATAACTGTGACAATGTGATTAATGCATAACATGAACCTGCACTTAATGTAATAGCTGACTTATTTCCATTGTTCCTATTGACATATTGTATTTACTGGCACAACTGTAGCTCCAACTTTTTGCTACACAGTGGTTTCCTGAATTTGACTATGACGATAATCCGTCACCATTTCCTTCATTTTACGGTCTTGTTTAAGGTCAGTTCTTCTGAGCCTGGTATGTGTGCCAGCCTTTGGATCATGTCTGTATCTGTAAAAGAATGTTCAGTCACTTATGATCTGTGTTGACAAATCATGAGAAGTTGACTCAGTTAATTCTGTACAGGACACAAAGGTCCAGTGTATAGAATTTGGTGGCATCTAGTGGAACAGACTTGGAAGAAATGGAATCTAATATTCATAAGTATGTTTTAATTAGTGCATAATCCCATGAAAATAAGAATTGTTGTGTTTTCATTACCTTAGAATGAGCCCTTTATATCTACATAGGTAGAGGGTCCATGGAGGTCGCCATGTTGCACTGCCATGTTTCTACAGTAGCCCGGAATGGACAAACCAAGCACTGGCTCTAGAGAAGGCCTTTAGCATTTTTTGCAGGTTTTTGAGGCCACCATAGGTTCTCCTGCATGCTTGGAAGGGGAGGGTGAGGGGAGGGGTATTCGTTTGGTTGCAATCTGCAACCTCACCGCTAGTTGCCACTATACCCTATACCCTGGTCCTTTAATAGGGATATTGTGTCTCACTGATATGTTTTACTGTGGTGCTTGAGCCACTTTTCTATCAGATGTAACCATTAGGTGTAATCACTGAAAATCAATTTTGCACTACAGAGTGCCTTGATAGTCTGTATGCCACTTATATGATATGGACATTGATACCCAGATCTCTTCTCAGTTCAATATAAACTATGCTTTTTTTTTTTTATCAGACTTTGCTATTAATGTGGAAACATAATATTTCATGCTTCTTTCTGATGACTATGATTAAAGTTTTCTAAACATCCTGACTTTTATGTAATCAGATGCTGTCAGTGTCACTCCTCCAGTGAGTTTTTCATCACTCGCACAATAGAATTTTTGTCAGGCATTTTTTTTTTTTTTTACCTCAGTTTGACATGCTACATATAATACAACATTTTTATGACCATATGTTACAGGTCCCCACCTCCAAGCAATATCAAAGTCTGTAGATCTTTTCATACAGACCATCTTCTCTAACAATCTGAAGGGAGCAATGGCTAATAAGATGAGATTTTTTGAGACTTATGGAACAATATGTGCTTACAACTCTGTTATTACTCACTTTTATTCCTCTACAATAATAAATACTGTAATGAGTGCACTTACATTTTTAGGTGTTTTTCAATGGCCTTCCGTTCATACACTGTTCCATGGTATGTT
Organism: Thunnus thynnus; assembly: GCF_963924715.1. Lineage (NCBI taxonomy): Eukaryota > Metazoa > Chordata > Actinopteri > Scombriformes > Scombridae > Thunnus > Thunnus thynnus. The sequence goes on from NC_089531.1 coordinate 26,039,650, forward strand.
TTCACGGGATCAACAAATATCCGCTTGGTCAGTGGACAGAGGAGATGTTCGGGTACAAATAGTTTCACAGGTTCCACCAATTTCTTTCAAATTGGAAGCAAAGACAGTAATTGTTAACATCTCATATTAATGTAAAAGAGTAAAAAGAGTGAAATGTGATGCATTATAAAAAAGGTAATATGCATGTTGTATTGTAACCTTTTATGAACACTAATAATACAACTGATGTGGCTCTATAACCTCTTTGAAAATATACACATACATTTGCAAGTAATGTACTCAGTGAATTAGGTTAGCCTATTCATAACTATAGGGCTGGCTTACACTGTCCCTGTTCCTTATCCACCAAGTTTTCAGTTTAGTGGTGCAGCAGGAAGTGTTTGAAAAGGCTCCACCTGCATTTAATCTGGATTACAATACAGACTCAGTTGCATTAGACTGCATTAGTTTAAGATAGGTGTACCTAATATGCTGGCAATAACTTCTTTTCACTTTTTAATGTTTTCTTTCTTACAATTATGACTTAGAATATCATTGTTACAAAATAGTTATTAATTATGAGATAGTTGGTATTAATTATCCAACTCAATAGCATCTTTCTTTAGACCCCTTCGGCATCCTAAATGCCCACATTATCATTATCTGAACCTTTAGTTGCTAATATTGAAAGCTATAAACCTCATTTGATTCACCAAAGGATTTGGAAAGATTCAGATTTTATAAACGGATTTGATACTGGATTTGGATTTGATAAAATTCTATTGAACCCCAACCCTACTGACAGGTGTTCAGTTTTTATGTTTTGTCAGCTTCCTGCTGTTTTTTCCTTACCTAAAAACACAACAGTTCATTTACCTTCTCCATATCATCCAGTGATTGTCCGGCAGTTTTCTCCGTGTGTTTTTTGGCCTCTTGGTCATATGTCTCACGGCTGGTCATGAATTCCTCGGCCAAAATGCTTCCACAAAAAAGAAACATAGTTAATTTGAATGCTTCACTCGCCTTAGCACAAGTTAATAAGTTGTTTGCACAAATTCATACATGAATATATAAGAATTCAGATTTATACTGTACATACATGCTGGTCATTACCAAAATACCTATATTTCATCGTCATCAGCAATGTATGAACCTTGTGAATTTATCCAGCTTGATCTCAGTTTTAATTCATCATATTACACAGTAACATATGTAGTAACATATGTTACTGTGTAATATGTAACTTATGTTTCATAGCAAATATAAACTTTCTTCATATGGTATCTGTACAATATCACAGGGACTGTCAGTGTGCCCTATCCAGAGGCTGTCTTGATAACAGTCAAGAGAAGTCAGAATAATCCTAACACTGGTGTGGTGGTGTGGGCTATTGCAAATATGACATTATGTTAACATACATTGTTCAGGCATTGTCATCTGTTTCTGCCAGTTTATGGCCATAAAGTAGAGGCCTGCATTTCTCTCCTCTTGGAAATGCATAGTTTATCATAATCATGTGTGTCTTTTGTAATTAGGCTTTTAAGAAAAATAAATCATAAACATTGGTAAATTGTATTAATATTCAGTCCCTTTGTTACGGACAGACCTCATGGTCTGACTAGGTGTTAAATAAAATATCCATTAAACAAATGTGTGATGTGGCTTAAAACAGTGATGCAGCAGGTGCAGCGGCTCCTCAAAATGGTTAATTTATCAAGCATGGTCTGTACATAGACACACAGTCTTGAGATGAAGCCTAATCAGCCTAAATAACTGAAAACGTTGGTGTATGGGTAGACTATGGTGGACTGTGAGTGTGTAGGTGCTTTAATCTTACCTATCCAATGGATCTTCCGGCTCAGGGATGATGAGCAGTCCATACACAGCATCGAAGATATCTCTCATGGTGATTTGGGCATTGTAGTTGCGGTCAAAGATGTTGTGGCAGATGCGCCCCACACTGTTAATGTTGCAGTGGTACATCTTTGTTCATATTAAGAAAATGATAGCACAATTAAAGCTCATGTATTGTTAAAGCTACTTTTGGAAAAACTTATATGGAATCGCTCTCAATGGGCCCCATTCACACATGTTTTATCTTTTTTTTATAACTTAAACTCGCTCATAAAACATGACTGAGTAGATTATAAACACTCTTCTCTACATCTGATTCGTGAAACATGCACAGACTTCTGATTCGTTCTTACTTGTGAAAATTGTGATGAATCAGTATGCCAAAAATCTGGACACATTACTTGCCATGTATGTAAAAATAGTACATTTCTTCATTTTGTGTTAACCCACAAACATTTTGTAAATAAGAAATTGAAAACAATTCCAAAAGAGTTCTTAATTTATGCACATTCTCAGGTCAAGAGTAAACCTGTTCCTTGGTATGTTTCATTAATGAGGTCCACTGTGTGTAACTGTTCATTTATTTGGCAGGATACACGTGTGATGAAGCGAACAAGTGGAGGCTTCACTGGGTAGTTAGGACCAAACTGGCAGAACAGCTCAAACACTCCTTTCTCATAAGGCGTGTCAGGAGGGCCCTCCATGAGAATCTTCCAGAATGCTGAAAGGTTTAAAAATAGTTTTTTTCTTAATTTTTAAAATTTTTTTATTGTGATGATGTTGTTGCTGAAATTCCCTTTATACAAGACAAATTTCTTCTGAGGGAGACAATAAAAGTGACTTTGACTTTGAGTCCTGTACTCTTACCTTTGCTCTTTATTGTATGCATTTGGAATAAAATCATATATGAAATTAAGAGAAAAAAAGTAATTAGAGAACATGTCACTTACTGAGGTCGGATTCTGATGGAAAGACAGTAAAGAAGGGATGTGGGTGACAATGCAGGCTCTTCAGCTCCTCCAGGATACGTTTGTCCTTCTCCATGAAACGCCCATCTTTGGCCTCCAGAATCCTCTTTTTCAGTGCACTAGTTTGAAAGATTAGTGCTTTGAAAATGTGTATGAATTGTAATACTTTACATTATAGAGTGCTAAATAGCCTACAATGTAATTATTTTGTATATTCAGGACACTTGATAATGACAGAGTGAAACTTTGCACAAAAATGGTTCCCAGAGATTAACCCTTATGATTGGTGATCCACTGACTTTTCCTTTAGCTTGTTGTTTTTTAGTGATATGTCTCAACAACTCTTTGATGGATCACAATTTAACTTGATGCAGGCAGTCATGTTCTCCTAAGGAAGAAATGTAACAACTCTGGTGATCCCTTTTCATGTAGCACCATTATCAGGTCAAAATTTGAATTTTTCCGATATTTTGGTTTAACAACCAAATACCTGCAAACTAATGACATTCCTATTAGTCCCAGCTGTAGTTTGTGTTTAGTGTTAATTACAAAATGTTAGCATTCTGACACGAAAAACTAAAATGGTGACACTGTAAACATTATGCCTGCTAAACATCTGCATGTTAGCACTGTTATTTGTGAGCATGTTAACATGCTCACATTAACATTTAGCTTAAAGCATCTTTGCACCTAAGTACAGCCTCACTGAGCATCTAGCATGCCTTTAGACTCTTAGGGACTTTCTGACATTTCAGTTTGATCTGAACCAAACTTACAGGTGTCAAACCTTGCCCAGACTACGGTCTGGACCAAATAGTCAAACCTTGGTCCAACAAACAGAGGTGGTCTCGGTCCAGATCAAACTGAACCATGACTGGGTTTGTGTCTAGTTTGAAAACATTTTTTGGATGGTTAAGACATTCAGGCCAATTACAGAAAGTTCTGACAGGCTATCATCAGAACCAGAAAAAAGACAAATGAGCCATGGTAGCACATGGGGAGATAAGACCAAGTTTTTAATTGAAATATGGTCCAACAACGTTATAAAGTCAACTTGAAAACTCATAAAAATGCTGACACTTTCCAGGTATTTTTGGAGGATGAGAGAGGAGGACAGAAGAGCAATGCCACCTGAAGATAAAGTAATGCCATAATAATGATGTTATAGTGACAACAAAATTAATCTGTTCATTCATTTTCTCCATTAATTCAAACGGTGATAGAAAGCTACCTGCTGTATTGATGACATGCTGATGTCAGATGCACACTGTAAACTGTAAATCTATAAACTGATCAATCAAGTATAGGGAGATGCAGTCCACATAGGTGATGACAACAGGACGTAGGTATGTCATGTAAAGGTCTTTAGTACGCTTGCATAATTGCAATGTGAAACCAAAACTAACCGGATCAAATCTATACAATGTAACGAAAACATGAACCTTGGTTCAGACCTTGGTTGTTACTTTCAGGTGTGAAAAAGCCCTTAGTCTTATGGTTATTGTCAGCAAATCCCAAAAAGTCCAAAACTACAAATTAGTTAAATTAGTATTAGTCCATCTCTCAATAATTTCTGACTTTCCTACACTGTCTCTGGTACTTAACCCCAAACCCATACTGAAATGTAAACCGAAAAACAACTCAAAATATTTAATTTCCTTTTTAAAAAGTAATTTCCTGAAACAACCGGTCACTGTGGTTATTAACAAACTTTTCTCAGACAGGAGAAACAGGATTTGGAATTGAGTCAAAATAAACTACTGTCTGTGTGTTCATGGTAATGAAGGAACATGTCACCTAGTGAGTATTGCCGTTATTTATCAGGACAGTGTACAGTTTTTAACATAAATGATACACTGTACCAGATTTAGCTTCAAGCTAATTTTCATCTGCAGTCCCTTACAATTAAAACATATAACAGCAAAATAACAAACAGTACAAAGCAAAAAACACACAGAACACATTATACAAAATACAAAGCTACACACAATAGCACATCACATACACCCACAATGTCAACTAGAAATTAATAATGTAAACTTGTCAAATTAAAAGAAAGATTATTTGCGTTTATGAGAAGACCATAGATGAAATTTAGATTCAGTGTTACAGAGTGGTTTTTAGTAGTTTTTTAAATTTGGTTTTGAATGTACTGATAGAACTACAGTTCTTCATATCATCAGGTAGGGCATTCCACTGAGTTGTGGCTTTCACAGAGAAAGCTGACTGCCCAAATGCAGTGCAACGAAATGATATGGTATAATTATGTATAGAGGATATTCTAGAGGACCTAATAGAACTTACTGAGTGAGTGTACACAAAGGGTGCAACAGTGTGGCTCATTGAAGTGTTTTTAATAGATTTTTGTGCATGTTTCTAATGTTTTTTCAGTGTCAGAGGGTGTTTAAATATTGACAAAATGCTAAATTATCTTAATCTAAATAATCAGACAACAACAAACAACAACAACAACAAACTTCCTACAAAATAGCACATTGATGCAGTACTGTTAAGTTGTTAATTAACTTGTTAATTCCTAAAGTCAAACTCTTGCACCTGAATGCTGCATTAGCATCATTGCTATTAAGCAATATTGTGTAATGCTGGAACTGCCTGATCTCCACCAAAATCTGATCCTTTAGCTAATCTTTGTCAAGTTATAGCCAAATCTTTTTCAGTTAAATTTACTAAGAGACAGACACAGCTGAAAGTAAAATGTGTGATCTCTTGAAACAATAAAACTAAATTACTCACACCTGTCATGGAAATTGTCTGAAAACACTAAACACACATATGAAATAACACACAAAACACTGCTGGGTTGAAGATTAAAAAATATTATTGTACAATAAGGAGACAGAACGCACAAAGATTTGCATCAGTTCATCTCAGTGAGCAAAAAGCAAACCTATTCTATTATAGTTGGAGAAGGAACAAAGAAATGATCTTTGATTGGTCAAATCATACAAACTTATGGATTACAGCCAATATGACCAATGCCAAACAGCCACGAGATATAAATTTACATGCACATGTATGTTAGATAAGAGCCACATCTCCTAAAGACACAGAAAAGGAAGAGCCCCGAGCCATATGTGGCCTTTGACCCCTTAACATGTCTTGTTTACTCCAAGACACAGATATTTAGCTTCTTGGGGATGAAACAGGATGGAGAAGGCCAGTGGGCCTCTCAACAATAACAAAAGAACATGTCTGTCCAAAGACACACACAGAGCGTCACAGAGAAAATGTAGTGATCTCGCATTTGTATATTAAAATGATAAAACAATCTTTTGGTCTTTCATTACTTTTACACAGCCTCTCTGCTTGACCTTTGTCCTCTCAACCTCAGTACTTGACAAATCATATGAAAGCATAATTATGATCTAACAAATTCATCTTCAGCAGATGCAGCCTATTCCAAATAGCCATGGAAGAAGCTTATTCTGTCACTTACCAGTGTGTCACTGTCACTTTGCTGTTTATCTGGCTTGGTAAGGCAGCCTCAGGGAATTCATCATATCCATGACTGGCAAAGAACCCAGATAAAAAACTCTGAAAAATAACAAGGAGAAATAAACCAGCACATCATTATAATGTACAAATGATGTCTGTTTTAAACTACTGTGATGTAGTCTCATTGTCAGAGCACTTTAAACAGAATTGTGGACAATAATAAGTGTAACCTCAGTGATGGAGGAGGGGTCAGCTTTGTTCTTGGGTTTCCTCATCTCCAAAGAAAGAACAGTCTCAATCTCAAAAAGCTTGAGACCATCTTTGCTTGTCATTGGTTTAAAACAGCAGCCCCCTGAAAGCAATGCAGATTCAAAAAAGAGGAGTTAATTTACCACCAAACTGTTATCTTGACATTTTTACAGCTAAGAGGTGCTATCAGGTACAGCATGAGATTAACTTTTGAACCCTTTTGCAGCACTTATTGATTGACACATGCCATCTGTGGGCAACATCAGTCCTGCATACAGGAATCTCTTTGGAAAATCCCCATTCCATTAGTTGGTTTTCAAAGCATTATTGGTTGCATTGGTTGCAAAAAAAAGACTGTTTCACTACAAGATCTACTTAAATCTGCATTAAAGAAAAAGGTTTTATAAACCTTTCCAGGGGTTGGTTCAAATTAAAAACTCAAAATATAAGAAAAGAAACTTTATGGATTTGATCCTGTACCTGTTGCATTGCTGATTCCATGCAGAATGTTGTTGTCCACTTTTCCCAAAAGAATGGAATCCACTATGATGTCAGATTTTATCAGGTTGACTGCAACTGCAGCTGCCTTGTTTGAGGATCTATGCACAAATATTCAGATATGTTCTCAAAAAAAACACCAGATAATAATAAACATGTGATTTACATTTGTATGCTTTATATTAAAGAGCAACATTGAATGATGATAACAAACTAAATAATGACATCTTCCTCTGTGTTTTTCTCAGATGAACAACAGACAGCAGTTATACAATATAATGGTGGTTATATAACTGTATTGACTTGGGTTCTGCCCATTTACAACCAAGAATTGCTGTGTTGATGTTTTGTGAAATGTTGTTTTTTGTGAAATGTTGTTAGATTTTGCACCTCAGGGCCGCCGTACCCACTCCTCCCTAAACACACACACACACACACACACACACACACACACACACACACACACACACACACACACACACACACACACACACACACACAAACACACACACATTCACCATACAAGGTGCTGGCCTGCTCATTGGGGAAAAACATGAAGTGTACATTTATAAATCACACATACATTTGAAAATCTGATTAATATTTAGAGTGAATGATTTTAGTCACCAGACTATTATAGTCACGTATCTAGATAGTATAGATAGTATACTAGTATAGAGAAGGATATTTACCCATAATCATTTCCATCTGTGAGACACAGAATGCGAAGTCTACAGTCTGGAAACTTCTTCTTTACTTTGTCCAACTCCAGCATACCATGCTGTAGTGCATCATACAGCCTTGTCTGTCCAGTTGCCTTAAGAGTGTGCACATGTTCCTAGAAAAGTGAAAAATAACAGCTGTGTCTATTTAAGAGACTATTGTACCATGGCTCAAGATCCCATGTTATATGCCACACAGAAAGAAAGACCATATCCTAACCTTCAATTGTTATTTAAGACTAAGATGTAAAGTGCAGAATTGAACAAATACATGGTTTGATATACTTCATGTTTATAAGATATGCTTTAAAGATATGTGATGTATTTACCTTGAACTTTTCAAGCGTTTCTGTAAATGTGTGGAGTGTTGTCACTGTAGAGTCAAACTTCACAAGTCCAATGACATGATGGAAATCATAAGCCATGCTCCGTGTTGCAAAGTTGTCAAAAAGCTCTTTTACAGCATGGATTTTCTGTATTTCCACACTTCCATAGCATTTCTCAGCCATGGATGAGCTCGTATCGATGAGCACCTAATTAAATCAAAGGTTAGAAATCATTGAGATATATTTTTTTTCTCACCCTAAAACAAAACTTAAGTTGAAACATATACTTTGGGGGGAACTTGACTGAACACTTGTTTTGTAATTTTGTTGCACAAGATAGAAAAAGTCCCAAATGTGCCTGTGCTTGACTGAAGGATTGACCACATTATCATAGTGTCACTATACTGCCCATGCTATATAGTTGTTTATATGCCTAAAAGAGCTTGTAGAGTCTCTGGATTAATTTATAATTGCTATAAAATAACGTTAGGGCCATTGGGATAGACATTTGAAATGTGTTTCACATGTTTTTCCCCTTGTGCACCATATTGAACTGCAGAGGCTATGCGCTGGGTCCATAGACACCAATGGCTTTTTGCCTTTTTTTTTTTTTTGTTAATCATCAATTAAAGAGACCAGTTTCCACCCATGGACCATCTGTCTCACCTGAGGTCTAAAGATCTGTACACATAATGGTCAGATAAAGGAATCACATGTATATGCCCCTCTTGAGTTTACATGCCTACATAATATATCAACAGAACAAGCTAATTCAAGGGTTAACACGTAAAAGTGCAATTCCGCAAGTGGCCACTGGGAAAAATTGGCAGCAAGGCTGAGTGGCAGCATCGTATCCTATTATTATACATCCATGGATTATAAATGTTGACTTTTCAACTTTAATTTACTGGTTTGATTTATTTTGTGTGGATCTGTGGTAAAAAAAAAAAAAAAAAGAAATTTTACCGAGTGGACTGAGCTCTGAGACTGTGGGACTAAAATCAGAGTTCAGTCCATTTTTAATGGCTCTTTAAGCTGTTGACAAGATCTGTCTTCAGTTTCTCTTCAAATTAACTTTCTGATTTAACACACTTAGTTTTGTTTGTTTGTTTTTTCTATGCTACAAATAAATTCTAAATAATATGATTCCCATCCTTTTTGAATATAATGTAAAATGAGGTATAGCAGGTCTAAATTGATCTAGAATGAGGAAATCCAACAGTCCCCCTACCCCTGTCTCCATTAAAATAATTGAAGTAGTAAATGATCTACAATACCAGAATAGCTTCTTTTGGAGTCCTGGTTGTGAGAAAGGATTGGTCATCCCTATGGTCACCAGTTCTGCACGAAAGGTGGAAAATTTCATGTTGTGTTGAGTTGTAAGAGATGGATGATATTAAGATATGTATGTAATAGCATATGAGATTAGACATTCTGGTGACTGTTCTTCATACCATGGAGTCATACTGCACATTGCTGCAATATGTGTCCACACATTCTTAATGTAAAAGTCACATTTTTATAACCAAAAGAGATATTTTCTTTATAGTTAAGTTGCCACCTTTACTAAGGAAAAATGAGAAACGTACCCACTTTGAATTGATGTACATTCACAATATTATAGTTGTGAATTTTAAAGTACAAATGCCAATAAACATTTTTTAAAATTATTATATCTGGATTTTATCTATACTTCAAACAACTGAGATACTCACTGTGCTGCCAATACATCCACATCCACCTGTTTGTCTTTGCCAGCCAGACAATCATACACCTCAATCACTGCAGGTGTTAGCTTGTTTTTGTGCAGATAAACACCAAGGTTGTCTGTAAAGGACAAAACAACATGTCTCTTATATGTAAGGGATAATAGGTGTGACATACCCCCAAGCCTAGGACAAACCTTCCCACTCACCATAGTTTGTCAAAAAATCTAACTATACAAGCATAGCTGGAATCAGATGAGGCAAAGAACCATGTACAAAAAGACATCTGACCAAAAATACACAGGCACATGATCCACCCTTAGAAGTGTGTCCTTAAATATGATAAACTAATTTTAAAAATGGCCAAATGGAACTACAGTAATACAGTAATCATGACAGACACAGAGCTATGAATGTGACATGATTTAGTCTGGTAACCATGCAGGAATATAATTTCCTGATCGTGGCTAAAGGGGCTATTCTTTGAATTCATTGTAAACCCTGGAGTTTGGAAATCACACACTAGAATCTCTTTGTTGTCTCTTGATTTTAACATAGAAAACTGTCTATATACTGTAAACTCTTATTGTTATCTTTTTCTCTTTCAGGGGCCTCTACACTGTCAACATCCAAGGCGCCTGGTTCAAACTGAATGTCATTATAAGAAATTCACATACTTTATGTTTGAATGCAAATCTCTGAAATTTCCTGTAATTTTGACACACTGTCAGTATTGTGATAAACCTTGTGTTGATGTATTGATTGCAATCGCTAATAGTTGGCAGCAAAATCTGACTGATTTTCAAATTTCAATCAAAATATCAGTTATTGTACCCAGACTCATAGCATAAACCTAATAGCAGAAGTAACTGCAGAAAAAATAAGGCCTTGGTGAGTAACATATTTGATTAACTAGGTGGGGTTTGTAGAGTTTATATGTAGAGTTTAACAAACATTTTCATTTCACTCCCAAAGTAGATGTAAACAACAAACTGTTCATCCCAAATTAATATGTTGCCCTCTGTTGCTCACTTAATGGACCACCAGGTATAAGTAGACATTGGCTTTTGCTGCAGGCAATTAAGTGATGAAGTCTCTCATCAAATTTAGAACAGTTAGCGTGAGGACCCTGTCTGTGGGAAAACATGGAGCCTCTGGCTCTTTCTTCAGCCTCTGGATGTTTATTATCTTATGAAGGAGTCGGGTCATGTTTAGTTACACATACATACTATTACCCTACACTTAGTCTAAGATCCTGTGTCCTTGTAACATGTTTATTTATGAAATTATATGTTCTATTATTTTGTTCCTAGTATCACTAACACAAAATGTTGGACAATGGAAACTGCGTATGGTGATCACGGTTACAGTGATCAACCGTTTATGCGGATCAAAAAGCTCAGGACAGAAACATTCCTATACAAATGCTGTTTAAATAATTTGCTTATAGTAATCAAAAGTCCGCTTACAGTGTTCATTTTGGGTCTTTTCATACATGAATAGATAACCTATGGAAAAACATTTTAAACTACGATAATTCTATTTTCTTTTTACCATACTCCCATGATACACGTATGATGTGTATGTATTGTTATGTACTGCTTCTCTCTCTCTCTCTCTCTCTCTCTCTCTCTCTCTCTCTCTCTCTCTCTCTCTCTCTCTCTCATCTTTTTTAAAATGAGTCGGGAAGTCATCAGCAAAGTCTAACTTTACTTTTAATGTTATCAAACAAAGAGAAATGTCCTCCCCTCTTCCTAGTAATGTTTTTGTCATATGGCAGGGTTGTACAGCGTTACAGGTTGCGTTTCTCCAAAAGTTGATTCTGGTTCAACTTTCTCACTGCGGCGCCCCTGCAGCCCCCAGCCCCGCAGCCTAAACGCAAAACGCACAACCTGTCTGCTGCCAGCGGGTGACACGTGCACATGACACAAATTATGACGGGAAAAAGAAAAGGAAAAAGTCATTTTCTCTCAATGAATAACGTAGTCTCCTTGAAGCTTACTGCCAAAACAAGCCAACGAGATGCAGTAGCGAAACAACAAGCGTTTAAACAGCTGTTCTGTAGTTTAAAACAGTCAATAAAATTCAGTAAATAGCGAATCTACCCATTTCATTACTTTATATTCATGTAATAAATATACAAATATCAATTAGATGGTAATCTGCATAAGAAATTAAGAAAAAAAGTATATTCATTATATATTAATTTTACTGATATATGCAGTACCTGCGCTCAAGTAAACAAGACACGCGTCGTCTAATCCTAGCTCCTTCAAACGCAGCGGTGGAGTCACACTGAGTAGAGGGAAAGCTTTCAGTTCCTCTGCCATGCTTCCAAAAGTCTTCTCAGTATTTATGTGAAAGCTGTAATTGAATTACACAAATTACTAGATAGATTACTGTGTTTTAAATGCTTGGAGAACTGGGTCATCTCAAGAAAACGTGAGCAAAACAGGTTTCTTATCTCATTACTCATAAATCTCTATTAAACATATTGAGTTCAGTTTGTAAAGTAGTACAGCATACCACACTGCCCACACTAAGAATCAGTTGCAAAAAATGAGACGGATCACTTTAGATAACCAGTTACTATATTCACCATTAGCAAACATGTTAACATTGTTACATAGGCTACTGATGTAATCATAAAATACTGTATGTGCACCATATAGTACATAGAAATCCACATGACAAAGCTTTGTATCCAAAGGCATGTTAATTTATTATAGCTAATTTTAGCATCATTTATGAATAAGGAATTCAATACATACTTCTGACCAGTCACACTGCCATGAGAAATCCAAAGATGGTATGTTCTAACTGAGGGATGAACACTGAGCAAAATCTTCTCAATGTCAGTGGCTCTCTTGAGTGACGTTTCTCGCAAAACCTCTTCAGTACAGTTTGGAATCATCTCTTCATCTTTACAAAGATTTAGAAAAAAAGTTAAAACATAATGTCCATAATAACACATCTAATTACTCCCTGAGAAATTACAGATGTGGGAAGAAAAATATTTAGAATTGAGATGAGATGTGATCATTGAGTCCAACCTTGACAGAAGACCTTGATCCATTACATAATTTAACTTTTTTTTTTTACCTTTGATTTTCTGCAGCACATACGCTCTTTCCAGGGTACCTGGAACTCCAGGTACAGTGACTGGATCACAGAAACGCTTGTTGTCCTCAGACATCAGAGAAACTGGTGCATAGTCCTCATGTTCTGCGCTCTCTTTCTGTCAAAAATAATAGAAGGGAGTAATACAAGGGACACTATTCAGCAACACTCTGCTGGAAGTGTGTGATTTGTCGTAGTCGTAACTCTTTTGTAACAGTGCTACAGGTCATAATGATATTTTACGTTCAGGAATACTGCCTCTTGCCTCTTCTTCCCTAACACAGTAGTCATAAAATTTCCGACAATATTGAAACTCTGTAGTAAAGATGAAAGTGCATTTTGAAATTATATGCTTTATGAATGTGACTGTTTGTAATTGAACACTGATGGCTCTTATTTAATTGTAACTGGTTATATGAAGATATTTTGTCACCAGTGCAATTCCAAAAAAGCACTTAAAAAGGCGGGTAATATAAAGAGCTGGCATCATACAGTTTCTAGATGACAACATCCATGACAACAACTAAACTCAATGCCATTTTAAAGGCTCTGCCTTACAGAAATAATCCATATAACTATTAAAAAAATGATTCATGTAAGCTGACCTGATCTATGGTTGAAGTGTTGTTTACACAACTAAAACTATGTGGCCAAGGTTAGGTGTGATCATTGTTCAGGTTAGTTAGGTTAGGTTAGTTACTTGTAAAGCTCTTTAGTCAAAGGTACATTATGAAATGACCTAATGGATTTCATGTGCAATTTACCAAACATAATTCACTACAGAACAATGCACATCATGAAAGTAGCCCATAAGATGCATTTTGTTTGCCAGTACACGTTTGTTCAAAAATCAAAATTTGTGTATTGGTTCAGTGTGAGCTGTGTTTCTCTGCCCACATAAATACGCATTTGCCCATTTGCTGTGTACAGTATAGACAGGAATTTCTGAGCTAGAACTAAAGAGGGACAGAGTGGGCAGGCAAAAAAAGCTGAACTTAATCAAAACTGAAACTTGAACAATCAATCAATATTATGATATTAACACTGAATCAAATGGTTTAACTTGAAACAAGCAAATTACATGTTCTCAATATTTGTTTAATAGAAATAAGGACGAAATATATGAAATGAGAACTTGATATCAAACATGTTTGATGCAGATGGGACTTCATCCAGATGCAGTAATTCACCGGTGCTAAACCGACCCTCTCACAACAAGGTGGCCCTGCAAAATGTGTATTCTGACAAGATCAAAACTGATGACTTTTTGCTTTCATGTCTCATGTAAAGTCTTCAGTGATCATATTTAAATAAAGTCTAATATTCCTATTTTAGCCACTTTAGTCCAATCTCAAGTCTACAGCTCTCATAGGCTATGTGAAGGCAAAGCATCCCTTCTATCCATTGTATTGATGGAAAGAGTCTCATTGTAATATATTTTAATGGCAGAAAGTAACTAAGTACATTTACTCAAGTACAGTGCTTAAGCACAAAACTGAAGTACCTGTATTTGGTTATTATTCCATTTTATGCCACTTTCATACTTCCATCCCACTTTATAGGGAAATATTGTACTTTTAACTCCACTACATTTATCTGAGTTCAGGTGCAGTAAAGAGGGCTGAGGATAGAGTTGATCAAGTGTTTGTATGAAAGCAATTTGATATTGTGTTCAAAAGCAAAATGATCTTAAAGAGAAAATGCAATGAAATAAATGTACTGTATATTCATGAAGGACTGCAGTTCAAATGAAGGACCTTGAACAGAACAGATATAGACAGTTGTAGAAAATGGATTGATGGGTATTGTAATTGTTTATATGACCTGTGATGTGGAATCGTATGTGCTTTGCTTGAATAACCCATTGTAATGAAGCTGACAGCCTCTTGGACACATTATATACTTAAGTACAATATACCAATGATGATGAAATGTTTTCTTAACCTTATGGAGCCCAAATTAAGCAACTTCATTGAAACTTTGCAGCTGAGAGACCTTGACAGAGCACCATGCATAGACGTTAAATGATTCAGAATGTAAACTAAATAGAAGGTGAGTAGACTATAAAGTGACATGATTAACTTTATAAAGAAGGCAGTTATTATCTTGTTAAGGTAAATCAAATACCCTGGATACCTCAACACCTGAATTTAGATTCTGCCTCAAAACAAATTTGGAAATACCTTTGCCTCTGCCATGAGATATGCCCAACAGTATGTGGAATTCTCAAAGACATCAAGGTCCTCAATGATCTTTTCCCCTCGTTTTGATCCAAGCTTTGGCAAAAGCTCTCTAAAGAGTGTGTACAAGCCTTCAACCACTGCAATCTACAGGAAAAGAAAAAATAAGTTATTGTTAGAAAAAAAATCATATTCTTTCAAGGCTGCTGATGAAACAAAATTCATGCTGCTTCAGTTAGAAAACAATGCAGTGTAAAATGTATCTATATGCATTTGTAAAATAGTACCTTAAAACACTTATTTCCAAAAGGTCAATGCAACAGGTAATAAAGTTAATATAACAACATTTTTTATCATTTATTTACCTTTTGAGTCCTGGATAGGAATCCATTCTTCAAGAGTAACTGATGCAAACTCTGGGCCAGAGGGTTACATCCGCTTAGTTTTCGTATGTAGCCAATCAAATCCTTGTGTGCAACCACTGGAGGTCTGTGTTTCTAGAGGAGAAAATATATATAATCCAAGTCCAAAATGTATCCAAAGTACAATTGTGACATGATTATTTTTAACAGCTCCTTTCTTGCAAAAAATGTTAATATTATAGTTATAATATACTAACATACTGACAAGTAAAAACATCAACAAAAGCACACTTCTGAAAGACAGGACCTTTGAGATGCTGTTAATAGCTCCAGTATTTAAGAAAACTCCAAACCACTGATCCTCAAGTTTTTCGTTTTTGTACAAGGTACAACATGTACACAATGGAAGCTTTGGAGTGGTTGGAAGGCACCTTCAACAGAAGCTAGCTCCCCCGTCTTCACAAAATGAATTAAATTGATCCTTCTTTCTAACTGCCAGTAATTAAAACAATTATATATTTACCAACATTCTGGAACATTCCTTTATGACAACAAAAGGGTAAGCAATGAAAAAACTGGCTAATCTGGATAAACATAAATACATTTTAGATAAATGAGGGAGGTGTAAAATAATAATGAAAAAATAAATTGCAATATAACATGGAACCCTGCTTACGATGACATAAAGTGATGATAAGAAGACACTGATTCCTTTGGGAGTTTGTTGCACGGAGGGCACAACATCATCACTGAAGAATTCCTTGGTGTTTGGAATCTCCTCAGCAAATGTGGACAGTGAGAAGTGAACTGTTGACTCCTCTGAGATTCCACAACTTTCCAATGTGTTGCCAATGCCATCTCTACCTCTGAAAACATGATTAATAAGCACATGAACAAATAGAATAAGATGTTACTGTTGATGATTGGTGTCAAAAGCCATACTATACATGGATTACAATAATTCTGAATTACTTGTAATGAAGAACATGTGCTGGGATTCCACTTTCATTTGCAAGCTTGTTCTTCAAATTAGCTATTGTGTCAGTTGTCAAGTTCACCTTCACCTCGAAGTCTCCCTGTATCAAACATCAAATATAGGAGAGAGTAAAGTTATTTAAGTGAGAGCCCATGTTAGACTGCAGCATCCATCTAGAGATGTTCTGCTGATATCAGTGGGAGAAATTAACTATAAATCAATGACAAAGCCTTTTGAATTTGCCAAAGCTCTGATTCCCATGTCTAGTTGGTTGGATGCTGCAGTATTTATAGAAATCCAGATAAAAATATTTTGCTTACAAGAAGCAATATTTACACACAATGGTCATAACATAAAGTCATGACCTAAACCAACTGTTATGTTATCCAGAAAACTCCTATGCTGCTATGTTGAGAAAAAAAAGATGAATTAGACCAGTGGTTCTCAAGGTGGGGTCTGGGGATGCCCAGGGGTCCTTGAGGGAGTTCCAAGGGGTCCCCAGCAAAAAGGGGAATCATTTATTTTCACTATAATTCCATCCATAAGTAACACAATGACAGAATGTATGAATGTAATAAAACATCTAAAAGCAAAAATCTTATCAAATGGGCTATGTGGTCTAATTTGTGTCAGTTTAGGGTTCTCTGACATGAAAAAGTTTGAGAACCACTGAATTAGATTACAGTACCTTGAGCATGACATGGCACCGCACTGTATCTGCACTGTAGGTTTCAGTAACCCGTCCAACAAGTCTTGTTCCATTTTGAAGAGCTGTAATCAGGTTCTCCTTTGGTGTAAATATAGCATAGATTACATCTCCACTCTTAATATGTCTGTCCTGTAAAGACCCTGCAGACAAAAAACAAAATCAAGACAACCACTTTACATATTTTGTTGTGTCACAGGAAAAAAAAAATTCCAACAATAATAGCTGCTGTAAGGTTGTTGAGATTCTATTGAAGTCACAGGGCAGATTTGTGTTGTGTTTGTTGTTTGGTAGGCCTAATATATACAGTATAATGAAAAAAAAAACAGGTAGTGCTGTTAAAATGATTTGTATTAGATGTTGGGGATTGAATTACCACTTCCCATTATGGTTTATCATGGTTTGTGTTTATTTAAAAGAAACATTCCCAAAATAAACAAAGAAGTGCTTTACTTGTTTTTTTAAAAAAACATAAGGAAGATGGAAGAAATGGTTCTGTTGGATTAGTTTGCCTGTTTGGACTACCTGTTTTTCTTTTACCACTAATGCCAGTAAAGTCCCTTTAATTCAATGTCAGTGTCTTCTCATATGGAAAATGAAAGTTTTAGAATTAATTATATGTTTTCTCCAATAAAAAATACATCCTGTTGCATTTGGTTTTTGAACAGCAAAGCTGCAGGAAAAGGACAGGAGCTCATTTTGTGTGTCCCTCATGGGTCCCTGCACTGCTTTGTCTACATGTAATTCACATTAATTTCCTATATTGTTACTTGTATAACTTTCATTATGCATACTTGTAGTTCAAATATTTTATCATTTGTATAAATGCCTGATATTCCTTCGCTGAACATCACACTAAAGAATGCCCTGTCATTATTTATTTTAAACCCCTGGCACTGAGTGAGCTTACATGTGTTGAAGAAGGGATCATCAGTCAAGGGCATCCCGTCCACTGTGTAGAGACAGACACCTTTGGATGCACCAATACTTTCAAGGTGACAGATCCTCAACATCAGGTCTTCAACCGTGTTTTGTGCTGGATCCATATCTACAAGTTCAAATCAACAGAAGTACAAAGGTATTTGAGTGTCATCTATTGGCTCTGTCACTCCTGACCTGGCCTCATGGTGTCCCTGGTGTGTGCTTTTAGTGCTTGACTTGACCTACATTCCGTCTTCCACTCCACCTGCTTTATGGTATTTGTTTTTGTATAAAGGCAGTAGGTGTAGCTCAAGCACTTCCTTGTTCAGAAGTCGGCAGCAACAAGAGGTACCTTTCCAAGGTATTTCACTACCAACATTTTTTCTCTGCTCTGTCAAAACTTAATGATCAAAAAAAGGGTATAAATTATGTGAACTTCTTACCTTTGATGTGTTTCGGTTCAGGACATTTGGGGTACATGTACTGCAGAGAAAATGACTGTGTTGACTTTTGCACAGCCATAGCAACCAGGTGTCCTGGAGCTCTGAGTCTTCCAATGGTGATTTTCATTTGAGAAAAGCGATTTTTTTCCACTTGACTGAGTCCTGTTTGGAAATATGTTGGTTTATCTGAATTTCAAATTTTAAAACGGCAACAAACTGCTTTTATATTCAACTTTAATAAGTT